>NC_069499.1:303601184-303733684 GCF_027579735.1 Bombina bombina | reverse complement strand
AAGATATCGTCCAGATAAGGCGCCACAGCTATGCCCCGCGGCCTTAGAACCACCAGAAGGGAGCCTAGCACCTTTGTGAAAATTCTGGGAGCCGTGGCCAACCCGAAGGGAAGAGCCACAAACTGGTAATGCTTGTCCAGAAAGGCGAACCTGAGGAACTGGTGATGATCTTTGTGGATAGATACGCATCCTTTAAGTCCACGGTGGTCATATATTGACCCTCCTGGATCATTGGCAAAATAGTCCGAATGGTCTCCATCTTGAAGGATGGGACTCTGAGGAATTTGTTTAGGATCTTGAGATCCAAAATTGGTCTGAAAGTTCCCTCTTTTTTGGGAACCACAAACAGATTGGAGTAGAACCCTTGCCCCTGTGCTGTTTCCGGAACTGGGCAGATCACTCCCATGGAATAACAGAATTTATGCTTACCTGATAAATTACTTTCTCCAACGGTGTGTCCGGTCCACGGCGTCATCCTTACTTGTGGGATATTCTCTTCCCCAACAGGAAATGGCAAAGAGTCCCAGCAAAGCTGGTCACATGATCCCTCCTAGGCTCCGCCCACCCCAGTCATTCGACCGACGGACAGGAGGAAATATATATAGGAGAAACCATATGATACCGTGGTGACTGTAGTTAGAGAAAAGAATTCATCAGACCTGATTAAAAAACCAGGGCGGGCCGTGGACCGGACACACCGTTGGAGAAAGTAATTTATCAGGTAAGCATAAATACTGTTTTCTCCAACATTGGTGTGTCCGGTCCACGGCGTCATCCTTACTTGTGGGAACCAATACCATAGCTTTAGGACACGGATGAAGGGAGGGAGCAAATCAGGTCACCTAAATGGAAGGCACCACGGCTTGCAAAACCTTTCTCCCAAAAATAGCCTCCGAAGAAGCAAAAGTATCAAATTTGTAAAATTTGGCAAAAGTGTGCAGTGAAGACCAAGTCGCTGCCTTACATATCTGGTCAACAGAAGCCTCGTTCTTGAAGGCCCATGTGGAAGCCACAGCCCTAGTGGAGTGAGCTGTGATTCTTTCAGGAGGCTGCCGTCCGGCAGTCTCATAAGCCAATCGGATAATGCTTTTAAGCCAAAAGGAAAGAGAGGTAGAAGTCGCTTTTTGACCTCTCCTTTTACCAGAATAAACAACATACAAGGAAGATGTTTGTCTGAAATCTTTAGTAGCCTCTAAATAGAATTTTAGAGCACGGACTACGTCCAAATTGTGTAACAAACGTTCCTTCTTTGAAACTGGATTCGGACACAAAGAAGGTACAACTATCTCCTGGTTAATATTTTTGTTGGAAACAACTTTCGGAAGAAAACCAGGCTTAGTACGCAAAACCACCTTATCTGCATGGAACACCAGATAGGGCGGAGAACACTGCAGAGCAGATAACTCTGAAACTCTTCTAGCAGAAGAAATTGCAACCAAAAACAAAACTTTCCAAGATAATAACTTAATATCTACGGAATGTAAGGGTTCAAACAAAACCCCTTGAAGAACTGAAAGAACTAGATTTAGACTCCAGGGAGGAGTCAAAGGTCTGTAAACAGGCTTGATCCTAACCAGAGCCTGAACAAATACTTGAACATCTGGCACAGCTGCCAGTCTTTTGTGAAGTAAAACAGATAAAGCAGAGATCTGTCCCTTCAGAGAACTTGCAGATAATCCTTTCTCCAAACCTTCTTGTAGAAAGGATAGAATCTTAGGAATTTTTATCTTGTTCCATGGGAATCCTTTAGATTCACACCAACAGATATATTTTTTCCATATTTTATGGTAAATTTTTCTAGTTACAGGCTTTCTAGCCTGAATCAGAGTATCTATTACAGAATCTGAAAACCCACGCTTTGATAAAATCAAGCGTTCAATCTCCAAGCCGTCAGTTGGAGGGAAACCAGATTCGGATGTTCGAATGGACCCTGAACAAGAAGGTCCTGTCTCAAAGGTAGCTTCCATGGTGGAGCCAATGACATATTGACCAGGTCTGCATACCAAGTCCTGCGTGGCCACGCAGGAGCTATCAAGATCACTGAGGCCCTCTCCTGATTGATCCTGGCTACCAGCCTGGGGATGAGAGGAAACGGTGGGAATACATAAGCTAGGTTGAAGGTCCAAGGTGCTACTAGTGCATCTACTAGGGTCGCCTTGGGATCCCTGGATCTGGACCCGTAGCAAGGAACCTTGAAGTTCTGACGAGACGCCATCAGATCGATGTCTGGAATGCCCCATAATTGAGTTATTTGGGCAAAGATTTCCAGATGGAGTTCCCACTCCCCCGGATGGAATGTCTGACGACTCAGAAAATCCGCTTCCCAATTTTCCACTCCTGGGATGTGGATCGCAGACAAGTGGCAGGAGTGATCCTCCGCCCATTGAATTATCTTGGTCACTTCTTTCATCGCCAGGGAAGTCCTTGTTCCCCCCTGATGATTGATATATGCAACGGTTGTCATGTTTTCTGACTGAAACCTTATGAATTTGGCCTTTGCTAGTTGAGGCCAAGCTCTGAGAGCATTGAATATCGCTCTCAGTTCCAGAATGTTTATCGGGAGAAGAGACTCTTCCCGAGACCATAGACCCTGAGCTTTCAGGGATTCCCAGACCGCGCCCCAGCCCACTAGGCTGGCGTCGGTCGTGACAATGACCCACTCTGGTCTGCAGAAGCTCATTCCCTGTGACAGATTGTCCAGGGTCAGCCACCAACGGAGTGAATCTCTGGTCTTTTGATCTACTTGAATCGTTGGAGACAAGTCTGTATAATCCCCATTCCACTGTCTGAGCATGCACAGTTGTAATGGTCTTAGATGAATTCGTGCAAAAGGAACTATGTCCATTGTTGCAACCATCAATCCTATTACTTCCATGCACTGCGCTATGGAAGGACGAGGAACAGAATGAAGTACTTGACAAGAGCTTAGAAGTTTTGTTTTTCTGACCTCTGTCAGAAAAATCCTCATTTCTAAGGAATCTATTTTTGTTCCCAAGAAGGGAACTCTTGTTGACGGGGACAGAGAACTTTTTTCTTTGTTCACCTTCCATCCGTGAGATCTGAGAAAGGCTAGGACGATGTCCGTATGAGCCTTTGCTTTTGACAGGGACGACGCTTGAATCAGGATGTCGTCCAAGTAAGGTACTACTGCAATGCCCCTTGGTCTTAGAACCGCTAGAAGGGACCCTAGTACCTTTGTGAAAATCCTTGGAGCAGTGGCTAATCCAAATGGAAGTGCCACAAACTGGTAATGCTTGTCCAGAAAAGCGAACCTTAGGAACTGATGATGTTCCTTGTGGATAGGAATATGTAGGTACGCATCCTTTAAATCCACGGTAGTCATAAATTGATTTTCCTGGATAGTAGGTAGGATCGTTCGAATAGTTTCCTTTTTGAACGATGGTACCCTGAGAAATTTGTTTAGGATCTTTAGATCCAAAATTGGTCTGAATGTTCCCTCTTTTTTGGGAACTATGAACAGATTGGAATAAAATCCCATTCCTTGTTCTCTTATTGGAACTGGATGTATCACTCCCATCTTTAACAGGTCTTCTACACAATGTAAGAATGCCTGTCTCTTTATTTGGTTTGAAGATAATTGAGACCTGTGGAACCTTCCCCTTGGGGGTAGTTCCTTGAATTCCAGGAGATAACCTTGAGAAACTATTTCTAGCGCCCAAGGATCCTGAACATCTCTTGCCCAAGCCTGAGCAAAGAGAGAAAGTCTGCCCCCCACTAGATCCGGTCCCGGATCGGGGGCTATCCCTTCATGCTGTTTTGGTAGCAGTGGTAGGCTTCTTGGCCTGCTTACCCTTGTTCCAGCCTTGCATTGGTTTCCAGGCTGGTTTGGGTTGTGAAGTATTACCCTCTTGCTTAGAGGATACAGAATTAGAGACTGGTCCGTTTCTGCGAAAGGGACGAAAAACAGAATTTATGTTTACCTGATAAATTACTTTCTCCAACGGTGTGTCCGGTCCACGGCGTCATCCTTACTTGTGGGATATTCTCTTCCCCAACAGGAAATGGCAAAGAGCCAGCAAAGCTGGTCACATGATCCCTCCTAGGCTCCGCCTACCCCAGTCATTCGACCGACGTTAAGGAGGAATATTTGCATAGGAGAAACCATATGATACCGTGGTGACTGTAGTTAAAGAAAAAAAAAAAATTATCAGACCTGATTAAAAAACCAGGGCGGGCCGTGGACCGGACACACCGTTGGAGAAAGTAATTTATCAGGTAAACATAAATTCTGTTTTCTCCAACATAGGTGTGTCCGGTCCACGGCGTCATCCTTACTTGTGGGAACCAATACCAAAGCTTTAGGACACGGATGAAGGGAGGGAGCAAATCAGGTCACCTAAATGGAAGGCACCACGGCTTGCAAAACCTTTCTCCCAAAAATAGCCTCAGAAGAAGCAAAAGTATCAAACTTGTAAAATTTGGTAAAAGAGTGCAGTGAAGACCAAGTCGCTGCCCTACATATCTGATCAACAGAAGCCTCGTTCTTGAAGGCCCATGTGGAAGCCACAGCCCTAGTGGAAGGAGCTGTGACCCTTTCAGGAGGCTGCCGTCCGGCAGTCTCGTAAGCCAATCTGATGATGCTTTTAATCCAAAAAGAGAGAGAGGTAGAAGTTGCTTTTTGACCTCTCCTTTTACCAGAATAAACAACAAACAAGGAAGATGTTTGTCTAAAATCCTTTGTAGCATCTAAATAGAATTTTAGAGCGCGAACAACATCCAAATTGTGCAACAAACGTTCCTTCTTCGAAACTGGTTTCGGACACAGAGAAGGCACGACTATCTCCTGGTTAATGTTTTTGTTAGAAACAACTTTTGGAAGAAAACCAGGTTAGTACGTAAAACCACCTTATCTGCATGGAACACCAGATAAGGAGGAGAACACTGCAGAGCAGATAATTCTGAAACTCTTCTAGCAGAAGAAATTGCAACCAAAAACAAAACTTTCCAAGATAATAACTTAATATCAACGGAATGTAAGGGTTCAAACGGAACCCCCTGAAGAACTGAAAGAACTAAGTTGAGACTCCAAGGAGGAGTCAAAGGTTTGTAAACAGGCTTGATTCTAACCAGAGCCTGAACAAAGGCTTGAACATCTGGCACAGCTGCCAGCTTTTTGTGAAGTAACACAGACAAGGCAGAAATCTGTCCCATCAAGGAACTTGCAGATAATCCTTTTTCCAATCCTTCTCGAAGGAAGGATAGACTCTTAGGAATCTTAACCTTGTCCCAAGGGAATCCTTTAGATTCACACCAACAGATATGTTTTTTCCAAATTTTGTGGTAAATTTTTCTAGTTACAGGCTTTCTGGCCTGAACAAGAGTATCAATAACAGAATCTGAGAACCCTCGCTTTGATAAGATCAAGCGTTCAATCTCCAAGCAGTCAGCTGGAGTGGGACCAGATTCGGATGTTCGAACGGACCTTGAACAAGAAGGTCTCGTCTCAAAGGTAGCTTCCATGGTGGAGCCGATGACATATTCACCAGATCTGCATACCAAGTCCTGCGTGGCCACGCAGGAGCTATCAAGATCACCGACGCCCTCTCCTGATTGATCCTGGCTACCAGCCTGGGGATGAGAGGAAACGGCGGGAATACATAGGCTAGTTTGAAGGTCCAAGGTGCTACTAGTGCATCTACTAGAGTCGCCTTGGGATCCCTGGATCTGGACCCGTAGCAAGGAACCTTGAAGTTCTGACGAGAGGCCATCAGATCCATGTCTGGAATGCCCCACAGTTGAGTGATTTGGGCAAAGATTTCCGGATGGAGTTCCCACTCCCCCGGATGCAATGTCTGACAACTCAGAAAATCCGCTTCCCAATTTTCCACTCCTGGGATGTGGATTGCAGACAGGTGGCAGGAGCGAGTCTCCGCCCATTGAATGATTCTGGTCACTTCTTCCATCGCCAGGGAACTCCTTGTTCCCCCCTGATGGTTGATGTACGCAACAGTCGTCATGTTGTCTGATTGAAACCGTATGAACTTGGCCCTCGCTAGCTGAGGCCAAGCCTTGAGAGCATTGAATATCGCTCTCAGTTCCAGAATATTTATCGGTAGAAGAGATTCTTCCCGAGACCAAAGACCCTGAGCTTTCAGGGATCCCCAGACCGCGCCCCAGCCCATCAGACTGGCGTCGGTCGTGACAATGACCCACTCTGGTCTGCGGGAGGTCACCCCTTGTGACAGGTTGTCCAGGGACAGCCACCAACGGAGTGAGTCTCTGGTCCTCTGATTTACTTGTATCTTCGGAGACAAGTCTGTATAGTCCCCATTCCACTGACTGAGCATACACAGTTGTAATGGTCTTAGATGAATGCGCGCAAAAGGAACTATGTCCATTGCCGCTACCATCAAACCTATCACTTCCATGCACTGCGCTATGGAAGGAAGAGGAACGGAATGAAGTATCCGACAAGAGCTTAGAAGTTTTGTTTTTCTGGTCTCTGTCAAAAAAATCCTCATTTCTAAGGAGTCTATTATTGTTCCCAAGAAGGGAACTCTTGTCGACGGAGATAGAGAACTCTTTTCCACGTTCACTTTCCATCCGTGAGATCTGAGAAAGGCCAGGACTATGTCCGTGTGAGCCTTTGCTTGAGGAAGGGACGACGCTTGAATCAGAATGTCGTCCAAGTAAGGTACTACAGCAATGCCCCTTGGTCTTAGCACCGCCAGAAGGGACCCTAGTACCTTTGAGAAAATCCTTGGAGCAGTGGCTAATCCGAAAGGAAGCGCCACGAACTGGTAATGTTTGTCCAGGAATGCGAACCTTAGGAACCGATGATGTTCCTTGTGGACAGGAATATGTAGATACGCATCCTTTAAATCCACCGTGGTCAAGAATTGACCTTCCTGGATGGAAGGATTGTTCGAATGGTTTCCATCTTGGACGATGGAACCTTGAGAAACTTGTTTAGGATCTTGAGATCTAAGATTGGTCTGAACGTTCCCTCTTTTTTGGGAACTACGAACAGATTGGTGTAGAACCCCATCCCTCGTTCTCTTAATGGAACAGGATGAATCACTTCCAGAAGATAACCTTGGGAGACTATTTCTAGCGCCCAAGGATCCAGAACATCTCTTGCCCAAGCCTGAGTGAAGAGAGAGAGTCTGCCCCCCACCAAATCCGGTCCCGGATCGGGGGCCCGCATCTCATGCTGTCTTGGGAGCAGAGGCAGGTTTCTTGGCCTGCTTTCCTTTGTTCCAGCCTTGCATAGGTCTCCAGGCTGGATTGGCTTGAGAAGTATTACCCTCCTGCTTAGAGGACGTAGCACTTGGGGCTGGTCCGTTTCTGCGAAAGGGACGAAAATTAGGTTTATTTTTGGCCTTGAAAGACCTATCCTGAGGAAGGGCGTGGCCCTTGCCCCCAGTGATATCAGAGATAATCTCTTTCAAGTCAGGGCCAAACAGTGTTTTCCCCTTGAAAGGAATGTCAAGCAATTTGTTCTTGGAAGACGCATCCGCTGACCAAGATTTTAACCAAAGCGCTCTGCGCGCCACAATAGCAAACCCAGAATTTTTCGCCGCTAACCTAGCCAATTGCAAGGTGGCGTCTAGGGTGAAAGAATTAGCCAATTTAAGAGCACGAATTCTGTCCATAATCTCCTCATAAGAAGAAGAATTACTAATAATCGCCTTTTCTAGCTCATCGAACCAGAAACACGCGGCTGTAGTGACAGGGACAATGCATGCAATTGGTTGTAGAAGGTAACCTTGCTGAACAAACATCTTTTTTAGCAAACCTTCTAATTTTTTATCCATAGGATCTTGGAAAGCACAACTATCTTCTATGGGTATAGTGGCGCGCTTGTTTAGAGTAGAAACCGCCCCCTCGACCTTGGGGACTGTCTGCCATAAGTCCTTTCTGGGGTCGACTATAGGAAACAATTTTTTAAATATGGGGGGAGGTACGAAAGGTATACCGGGCCTGTCCCATTCTTTATTAACAATGTACGCCACCCGCTTGGATATAGGAAAAGCTTCGGGGGGCCCCGGGGCCTCTAGGAACTTGTCCATTTTACATAGTGTTTCTGGAATGACCATATAATCACAATCATCCAAATTGGATAACACCTCCTTAAGCAGAGCGGGGAGATGTTCCAACTTAAATTTAAAAGTAATCACATCAGGTTCAGCTTGTTGAGATATTTTTCCTGAATCTGAAATTTCTCCCTCAGACAAAACCTCCCTGGCCCCCTCAGACTGGTGTAGGGGCCCTTCAGAAACAATATCATCAGCGTCCTCATGCTCTTCAGTATTTTCTTAAACAGAGCAGTCGCGCTTTCGCTGATAAGTGGGCATATTGGCTAAAATGTTTTTGATAGAATTATCCATTACAGCCGTTAATTGTTGCATAGTAAGGAGTATTGGCGCGCTAGATGTACTAGGGGGCCTCCTGTATGGGCAAGACTGGTGTAGACGAAGGAGGGGATGATGCAGTACCATGCTTACTCCCCTCACTTGAGGAATCATCTTGGGCATCATTTTTACTAAATTTTTTATGACATAAATCACATCTATTTAAATGAGAAGGAACCTTGGCTTCCCCACAGTCAGAACACAATCTATCTGGTAGTTCAGACATGTTAAACAGGCATAAACTTGATAACAAAGCACAAAAAACGTTTTAAAATAAAACCGTTACTGTCACTTTAAATTTTAAACTGAACACACTTTATTACTGCAATTGCGAAAAAGTATGAAGGAATTGTTCAAAATTCACCAAAATTTCACCACAGTGTCTTAAAGCCTTAAAAGTATTGCACACCAAATTTGGAAGCTTTAACCCTTAAAATAACGGAACCGGAGCCGTTTTTATATTTAACCCCTTTACAGTCCCTGGAATCTGCTTTGCTGAGACCCAACCAAGCCCAAAGGGGAATACGATACCAAATGATGCCTTCAGAAAGACTTTTCTATGTATCAGAGCTCCACACACATGCAGCTGCATGCCATGCTGTTCTCAAAAACAAGTGCGCCATACCGGCGCGAAAATGAGGCTCTGACTATGATTAGGGAAAGCCCCTATAGAATAAAGTGTCTAAAACAGTGCCTGCCGATATTATTTTACAAAAAATACCCAGATTAAATGATTCCTCAAGGCTAAATATGTGTAAATATGATCGATTTAGCCCAGAAAATGTCTACAGTCTTAATAAACCCTTGTGAAGCCCTTATTTACTGTCTGAATAAAAATGGCTTACCGGATCCCATAGGGAAAATGACATTACCTCGTCTTGTTAGAATGTGTCATACCTCAAGCAGCAAAAGACTGCTCACTGTTCCCCCAACTGAAGTTAATTCCTCTCAACAGTCCTGTGTGGAACAGCCATGGATTTTAGTAACGGTTGCTAAAATCATTTTCCTCATACAAACAGAAATCTTCATCTCTTTTCTGTTTCAGAGTAAATAGTACATACCAGCACTATTTTAAAATAACAAACTCTTGATTGAATAATAAAAACTACAGTTAAACACTAAAAAACTCTAAGCCATCTCCGTGGAGATGTTGCCTGTACAACGGCAAAGAGAATGACTGGGGTAGGCGGAGCCTAGGAGGGATCATGTGACCAGCTTTGCTGGCTCTTTGCCATTTCCTGTTGGGGAAGAGAATATCCCACAAGTAAGGATGACGCCGTGGACCGGACACACCTATGTTGGAGAAATTAGGCTTATTATTAGCCTTAAAAGACCTATCCTGTGGGAGGGCGTGGCCCTTTCCCCCAGTGATGTCTGAAATAATCTCTTTCAAATCAGGTCCAAATAATGTTTTACCTTTGAAAGGAATGTTAAGCAATTTTGTCTTGGAAGACACATCCGCTGACCAAGACTTTAGCCAAAGCACTCTGCGCGCCACGAGAGCAAACCCTGAATTTTTCGCCGCTAATCTAGCTAATTGCAAAGCGGCATCTAAAACAAAAGAGTTAGCCAATTTAAGTGCTTGAACTCTGTCCATAACCTCCTCATACGAAGATTCTTTACTGAGCGATTTTTCTAGTTCCTCGAACCAGAAACACGCTGCCGTAGTGACAGGAACAATGCATGAAATTGGTTGTAGAAGGTAACCTTGCTGTACAAAAATCTTTTTAAGCAAACCCTCTAATTTCTTATCCATAGGATCTTTGAAAGCACAACTATCTTCGATAGGAATAGTAGTGCGTTTGTTTAGAGTAGAAACTGCCCCCTCGACCTTGGGGACTGTCTGCCATAAGTCCTTTCTGGGGTCGACTATAGGAAATAATTTCTTAAATATAGGGGGGGGAACAAAAGGTATGCCGGGCCTTTCCCACTCTTTATTTACTATGTCCGCCACCCGCTTGGGTATAGGAAAAGCGTCGGGGGGCACCGGAATAATTTCTCTGGAATGACCAAATTGTCACAATCATCCAGAGTAGATAACACCTCCTTAAGCAGTGCACGGAGATGTTCTAATTTAAATTTAAATGTCACAACATCAGGTTCAGCTTGATGAGAAATTTTTCCTGAATCTGAAATTTCTCCATCAGACAAAACCTCCCTCATGGCCCCTTGAGATTGGTGTGAGGGTATGTCAGAACAGTTATCATCAGCGTCCTCTTGCTCTTCAGTGTTTAAAACAGAGCAATCACGCTTTCTCTGATAAGTAGGCATTTTGGATAAAAGATTTGCTATGGAGTTATCCATTACAGCCGTTAATTGTTGCATGGTAATAAGTATTGGCGCACTAGATGTACTAGGGGCCTCCTGTGTGGGCATAACTGGTGTAGACACAGTAGGGGATGATGTAGTATCATGTTTACTCCCCTCATTTGAGGAATCATCTTGGGCAATATCATTATCTGTTGCAATACTGTCCTTACTTTGTTTGGACACTATGGCACAATTATCACATAAATTTAAATGGGGAGACACATTGGCTTTCATACATATAGAACATAGCTTATCTGATGGTACAGACATGTTAAACAGGCTTAAACTTGTCAACAAAGCACAAAAAACGTTTTAAAATAAAACCGTTACTGTCACTTTAAATTTCAAACTGAAAACACTTTATTACTGAATATGTGAAAAAGTATGAAGGAATTGTTCACCAAAATTTCACCACAGTGTCTTAAAGCATTAAAAGTATTGCACACCAAATTTCAGAGCTTTAACCCTTAAATTAACGGAACCGGAGCCGTTTTTACATTTAACCCCTATACAGTCCCAGAATGAGGCTCTGTCTATAACTAGAAAGGCCCCCATCTGAAAAAGGTGTCCAACACAGTGCCTGCCGTTTTTCTAAACGTTCCCCAAGATTATAATACCAATAATTAGTTAGAATCTGCATAATATGCCTAGTAAAGCAATTGTTTTAGCCCAGAAAAATGTCTACCAGTTTTTAAGCCCTTTTTGAAGCCCTTTATTCTTTTATGTTTAACTAAGAAAATGGCTTACTGGTCCCCATGAGGGGAAATGACAGCCTTCCAGCATTACAAAGTCTTGTTAGAAATATGGCTAGTCATACCTTAAGCAGAAAAGACTGCTAACTGTTTCCCCCAACTGAAGTTACTTCATCTCAACAGTCCTGTGTGGAAACAGCAATTGATTTCAGTTACTGTCTGCTAAAATCATCTTCCTCTTACAAACAGAAATCTTCATCCTTTTCTGTTTAAGAGTAAATAGTACATACCAGCACTATTTTAAAATAACAAACACTTGATAGAAGAATAAAACTACATTTAAACACCAAAAAACTCTTAACCATCTCCGTGGAGATGTTGCCTGTGCAACGGCAAAGAGAATGACTGGGGTGGGCGGAGCCTAGGAGGGATCATGTGACCAGCTTTGCTGGGACTCTTTGCCATTTCCTGTTGGGGAAGAGAATATCCCACAAGTAAGGATGACGCCGTGGACCGGACACACCAATGTTGGAGAAATAGGTCTTCTACACAGCGTAAGAACGCCTCTCTTTTTGTCTGGTTTACAGACAATTGAGAAAGATGGAATTTCCCCTTGGGGGAGAATCTTTGAAATCTAGAAGATACCCCTGGGTTACTATTTCTAAAGCCCAGGAGTCCTGAACGTCTCTTGCCCAAGCCTGAGTGAAGTGAGAAAGTCTGCCCCCTACTAGATCCGGTCCCGGATCGGGGGCTACCCCTTCATGCTGTCTTGGTGGCAGCAGCGGACTTCTTGGCCTGTTCCAAGTCTGGTTAGGTCTCCAGACTGACTTGGATTGAGCAAGATTCCCCTCTTGCTTTGCGGCAGGGGAAGAGGAAGAGAGACCACCTTTGAAGTTTCAAAAGGAACGAAAATTAATTTTGTTTGGTCCTCATCTTATTCGTCTTATCCTGAGGAAGGGCATGGCCTTTCCCTCCAGTGATGTCTGAAATGATCTCTTTCAGTTCAGGCCCGAATAAGGTCTTACCCTTGAAAGGGATGGCTAAAAGCTTAGCCTTTGATGACACATAAGCAGACCAGGACTTACGCCATAACGCTCTACGCGCTAAAATGGCAAAACCTGAATTCTTTGCCGCTAATTTAGCCAATTGAAAAGCAGCATCTGTAATGAAAGAATTAGCTAGCTTGAGAGCCCTAATTCTATCCAGAATATCCTCTAATGGAGTCTCAACCTGAAGAGCCTCTTCCAGAGCCTCGAACCAAAAGGACGCTGCAGTAGTTACAGGAACAATGCACGCTATAGGTTGTAGAAGAAAACCTTGATGAACAAATATTTTCTTCAGGAGACCCTCTAATTTTTATCCATAGGATCTTTAAAAGCACAACTGTCCTCAATAGGTATAGTTGTACGCTTAGCCAGGGTAGAAATAGCTCCCTCCACCTTAGGGACCGTCTGCCACGAGTCCTGCACGGCGTCTGATATGGGAAACATTTTCTTAAAAGTAGGAGGGGGAGCGAACGGAATACCTGGTCTATCCCACTCCTTAGATACAATTTCCGAAATCCTCTTAGGGACCGGAAAAACATCAGTGTAGGCAGGAACCTCTAGGAATTTGTCCATTTTACACAATTTCTCTGGAACTACAATAGGGTCACAATCATCCAGAGTCGCTAAAACCTCCCTGAGCAATAAGCGGAGGTGTTCTAGTTTAAATTTAAAAGCCGTCATATCTGAATCTGTCTGAGGGAACATATTTCCCAAGTCAGAAATCTCTCCCTCAGCCAGCAAATCCCTCACTTCAGAACATTGTGAGGGTACATCGGATATAGCTAATAAAGCGTCAGAGGGCTCAGCGTTTGTTCTCACACCAGACCTGCTGCGCTTCCCCTGCAACCCAGGCAGCTTAGATAAAACCTCTGTGAGGGTAGTATTCATAACTGCGGCCATATCTTGCAGGGTGAAATAATTAGACGCACTAGAAGTACTTGGCGTCGCTTGTGCGGGCGTTAACGGTTGTGACACTTGGGGAGAATTAGATGGCATAACCTGATTCTCTTCTGACTGAGAATCATCCTGCGACATACTTTTAGTAGCTAAAATATGTTCTTTACAATTTATCTTTCAGTGCATGAGGGACACATTCTAAGTGGAGGTTCCACAATGGCTTCTAAACATATTGAACATTATGTTGAACAGGCTAGTAATGACCACAAACAAGCATGAAAACACTTTATTTAGTGAAAAAAAATAACAATCTTAAAAAACGGTACTGCGCCTTTAAGAGAAAAAAAAGCATACACGTTCTGCAAAACAGCCTAAACATGCACCAAATGTCTCAAAATTTTGTATGTAGACACACTATAGGTAGTTAAGATTGCACCACAAAAATTTTTAACAATTAAACCCTTAATTTCCAAACCGGATCGAAAATGAGCCCAGATCCGGAAAAAAAAAACCCTCAGCATCTTGCCACAGCCCTGCTGTGGCCCTACCTGCCCTCAGGGATCGAAAGTGTGGGGTAAAAGCTTCGATTTGGCCCAAAACATACACCAGGGCCCTCAGAAGTTAGAGCTTGCTGCATGCTGACAAAACTAACTGCGCATCTAAAGGCGTGAAAATAGGCCCCGCCCATCTCACTCGATGTTTCCTCAGCCTTAAAGAACCGCACCAGAGCGGTTATAACTAGCCATGTGGGTTCTAAGACCCGAAAGTTAAGCCATGTGTGCCCTAATAAAGTTGCCCAAAACGTTTATTGCCCACAAAAAACGTTAAAGCTCACAAACATTTGCCATTCAGTGTCAACCATATATGTAATTGGCCCCATATGCAAGCTAAGCAATGCCCTTCTTTTAGCTCTAGGATTACTGCTTACCCTTACCCTCTTGGGTATAATGTCAGCGTTTCTGAAATACACAGTCTCTCCAGAAAAAATATGACTGAACATACCTCATTGCTGCATAGCATGAAACCGTTCCTCACACTGAAGTTTCCTGTACTCCTAAGCCTCTGTGGGAACAGCAATGGACCTTAGTTACAAATGCTAAGATCATCATCCTCCAGGCAGCAGTCTTCATCCATCTGCTGCCTGAGAGTAAATAGTACAAACCGATACCATTTAAAATAAACTCTTGCTTGAAGAAATTAAAAACTAATATTTTATCACCTCTTTCACTTTACCCTTCCTAGTACTTAGAGTAGGCAAAGAGAATGACTGGGGGGTGGAGCTAAGGGAGGAGCTATATAGACAGCTCTGCTGTGGTGCTCTTTGCCACTTCCTGTAGGGAAGGATAATATCCCACAAGTAATGGATGAATCAGTGGACTCGTCTTACCTTTATAGAAGATATATATATATATATATCCTCTCCAAGAACACAGGCACTCACTGGTCTTTAAAATGTAATCCTTTTATTTAATCCTTTAAAACAATTATAATACCATGACGTTTCGGTACATCGTTGTACCTTTATCAAATGTGACAAAAATAGATATTAAGAGCTTCATAGATAACTTACCCCAAACCACCACCTAAATACTGTTTGAGTACATCACATGCCGCCAATTCTCTGTGAGTGAAATCGGCGTCTGACGTCATCAGGGTGCGTTGAACTATGCGCCCTGTGAGATCGTGGAGCCGAAGTTGCCATGGCAACATGTAATCAAAACACGGATCTTGCAGCGACAATGTAATAACTCAATGCATTCATGTATTTGCCTAGTAGGTATGACACCGCATATACATAATAATAGAGATCTCCATACTTATTACATAAGGGTACAAGGTACCCCAAAACATCTGCAATAGTGGACAAAGAATCTGTATATCGGACAAATGACAATTTAAAAACAACGTACATATACCAGTGCATCTATATAACATTGCATAGACATTATTTGTCTTTGTAACAAGATAACAGTAAACATGTCCTTCTTGCAATTGTACAAGGGACTTTCAACAAGATACAGAATGGCCCTCACATATTGTTCCTAAGTTTCTACCATATAATTAGTAGGCATGAATATAAGCTGGTATATCACTCTATATGTAATTTGACACTGTTTATTGTCATTATGACTTCATAGGCATCACAGGTCTTTTACATATTGCGATGTGTATGCAATGTTATATAGATGCACTGGTATATGTATGTTGTTTTTAAATTGTCATTTGTCTTAAGTATTGCGCCGATATACAGATTCTTTGTCCACTATTGCAGATGTTTGGGGTACCTTGTACCCTTATGTAATAAGTATGGACATCTCTATTATTATGTATATGCGGTGTCATACCTACTAGGCAAATACATGAATGCATTGAGTTATTACATTGTCGCCGCAAGATCCGTGTTTTGATTACATGTTGCCATGGCAACTTCGGCTCCACGATCTCACAGGGCGCATAGTTCAACGCACCCTGATGACGTCAGACGCCGATTTCACTCACGGAGAATTGGCGGCATGTGATGTACTCAAACAGTATTTAGGTGGCGGTTTGGGTTAAGTTATCTATGAAGCTCTTAATATCTATTTTTGTCACATTTGATAAAGGTACAACGATGTACCGAAACGTCATGGTATTACAATTGTTTTAACGGATTAAATAAAAGGATTACATTTTAAAGACCAGTGAGTGCCTGTGTTCTTGGAGAGGATACGGATTTGGTTTGCAGTGCACCTTGGCAGCTGAATTGTGTAAGATAGTGCTGTCCTCTACCTGGACAATATATATATATATATATATATATATATTTATATACACACACACATATATATATATATATATATAATAAACAAATGGTAGCGCACTCCCACTCGCCAAATTCTCAAGACCAGGGTGCATAGATCATCAGATACAGAGTTAAGAATATGCACTCAGTGGATTTAAAGCACAGCACTCTTTATTTAGGTTGTGACGTTTCGGGGCATTCACCCTTTCCTCAGACAATTCAAAAGTGATACAAACAAACAGTGTATAAATGTGTAATAAGCCCCTCCTCCCATAGGATCCAGCCAATCAGCTAGAAGCAGAACAAAATGCCTCCTGTGCAAATATTCACAATAAACTGTATAGCAATCAATATTCATAGTAATATATATATCATATATAATAAACCTTTAACTAACATCTAGATACAGTGGCATGTACATATTATGTGTGATATGTGACCATCAATACGTGAAATTCATTTTATGGACCTGAGTTTATATCTCTACCGTTGTAAATATCCCTAGATCCTATATGTTATATACAAAAACATAGCCAAATAAATTGTGCAATCATTATATATCCATAACACAACTGTGTATGTTTTTAATGACTATTCAGCATCTTTCAATCTTATATTTGAACATAGTATTTGAGCATAAGATAATAGAGGGGAATTAACATAGACGTCCACAGACTATATCAAAGACTTACATCCGCCATTATTCAACACGGGATTGTAGGCGTGGCAATAATACTATCTCATACCGCATCATCTAACTATGATTTTTGATAGAGAGAGACATAATCTTATGGGTCCTTGTTATGATAATTACGAGTAGATGTTGTTATAAATACATGCTATTGAGAAGAAATGCCTGACTTTGGAATAATCATATGGTTATAACAGATATACGGCTAGATTTAGAGTTCTGCGGCCAAAGGGGCGCGTTAGCTAAGCGTGCTTTTTTTCTCCCGCACCTTTTAAATACCGCTGGTATTTAGAGTTCACAGAATGGCTGCGTTAGGCTCCAAAAAGGGAGCGTACAGGCATATTTACCGCCACTGCAACTCTAGATACCAGCATTGCTTACGGACGCGGCCAGCTTCAAAAACGTGCTCGTGCACGATTCCCCCATAGAAAACAATGGGGCTGTTTGAGCTGGAAAAAAACCTAACACCTGCAAAAAAGCAGCGTTCAGCTCCTAACGCAGCCCCATTGTTTGCTATGGGGAAACACTTTCTACGTCTGCACCTAACACCCTAACATGTACCCCGAGTCTAAACACCCCTAACCTTAAACTTATTAACCCCTAATCTGCCGCCCCCGCTATCGCTGACCCCTGCATATTATTATTAACCCCTAATCTGCCGCTCCGGACACCACCGCAAGCTACATTATAGCTATGTACCCCTAATCTGCTGCCCCTAACACCGCCGACCCCTATATTATATTTATTAACCCCTAATCTGCCCCCCTCAACGTCGCCTCCGCCTGCCTACACTTATTAACCCCTAATCTGGCGAGCGGACCGCACCGCTACTATAATAAAGTTCTTAACCCCTAATCCGCCTCACTCCCGCCTCAATAACCCTATAATAAATAGTATTAACCCCTAATCTGCCCTCCCTAACATCGCCAACACCTAACTTCAATTATTAACCCCTAATCTGCCGACCGAATCTCGCCGCTACTGTAATAAATGGATTAACCCCTAAAGCTAAGTCTAACCCTAACACTAACACCCCCCTAAGTTAAATATAATTTAAATCTAACTAAATAAATTAACTCTTATTAAATAAATTATTCCTATTTAAAGCTAAATACTTACCTGTAAAATAAACCCTAATATAGCTACAATATAAATTATAATTATATTATAGCTATTTTAGGATTAATATTTATTTTACAGGCAACTTTGTATTTATTTTAACCAGGTACAATAGCTATTAAATAGTTAAGAACTATTTAATAGCTAAAATAGTTAAAATAATTACAAAATTACCTGTAAAATAAATCCTAACCTAAGTTACAATTAAACCTAACACTACACTATCAATAAATTAATTAAATACAATACCTACAATTATCTACAATTAAACCTAACACTACACTATCAATAAATTAATTAAATACAATATTTACAAATAAATACAATGAAATAAACTAACTAAAGTACAAAAAATAAAAAAAGAACTAAGTTACAAAAAATAAAAAAATATTTACAAACATTAGAAAAATATTACAACAATTTTAAACTAATTACACCTACTCTAAGCCCCCTAATAAAATAACAAAGCCCCCCAAAATAAAAAAATGCCCTACCCTATTCTAAATTTAAAAAGTTCAAAGCTTTTACCTTACCAGCCCTGAACAGGGCCCTTTGCGGGGCATGCCCCAAAGAATTCAGCTCTTTTGCCTGTAAAAAAAACACATACAATACCCCCCCCAACATTACAACCCACCACCCACATACCCCTAATCTAACCCAAATCCCCCTTAAATAAACCTAACACTAAGCCCCTGAAGATCTCCCTACCTTGTCTTCACCTCACCGGGTTCCGATCTGTCCAGAAGAGCCTCCGATGTCTTGATCCAAGCCCAAGCGGGGGGCTGAAGAGTGACGTCCATCCTCGGGCTGAAGTCTGGATCCAAGCGGCGGCTGAAGAAATCCATCATCGGGCTGAAGTCGGAAGTCCATCATCGGGATGAAGTCTTCTATCAAGCAGCATCTTCAATCTTCTTTCTTCCGGAGCGGAGCGGAGCCATCTTCTTCCCAGCCAACGCGGATCCATCCTCTTCCAACGACGCCTACTAGCCGAATGAAGGTTCCTTTAAATGACGTCATCCAAGATGGCGTCCGTTGAATTCCGATTGGCTGATAGGATTCTATCAGCCAATCGGAATTAAGGTAGGAAAATTCTGATTGGCTGATGGAATCAGCCAATCAGATTGAGCTCGCATTCTATTGGCTGATCGGAACAGCCAATAGAATGCGAGCTCAATCTGATTGGCTGATCGGATCAGCCAATCGGATTGAACTTGAATCTGATTGGCTGATTCCATCAGCCAATCAGAATTTTCCTACCTTAATTCTGATTGGCTGATAGAATCCTATCAGCCAATCGGAATTCGACGGACGCCATCTTGGATGACGTCATTTAAAGGAACCGTCATTCGGCTAGTATGTGTCGTTAGAAGAGGATGGATCCGCGTCGCCTGGGAAGAAGATGGCTCCGCTCCGCTCCGGAAGAAAGAAGATTGAAGATGCTGCTTGATAGAAGACTTCATCCCGATGATGGACTTCCGACTTCAGCCCGATGATGGATTTCTTCAGCCGCCGTTTGGATCCAGACTTCAGCCCGAGGATGGAAGTCACTCTTCAGCCCCCCGCTTGGGCTTGGATCAAGACATCGGAGGCTCTTCTGGACAGATCGGGACCCGGTGAGGTGAAGACAAGGTAGGGAGATCTTCAGGGGCTTAGTGTTAGGTTTATTTAAGGGGGGTTTGGGTTAGATTAGGGGTATGTGGGTGGTGGGTTGTAATGTTGGGGGGGGGGGGGTATTGTATGTGTTTTTTTTACAGGCAAAAGAGCTGAATTCTTTGGGGCATGCCCCACAAAGGGCCCTGTTCAGGGCTGGTAAGGTAAAAGAGCTTTGAACGTTTTTAATTTAGAATAGGGTAGGGAATTTTTTATTTTGGGGGGCTTTGTTATTTTATTAGGGGGCTTAGAGTAGGTGTAATTAGTTTAAAATTGTTGTAATATTTTTCTAATGTTTGTAAATATTTTTTTATTTTTTGTAACTTAGTTCTTTTTTTATTTTTTGTACTTTAGTTAGTTTATTTCATTGTATTTATTTGTAGATATTGTATTTAATTAATTTATTGATAGTGTAGTGTTAGGTTTAATTGTAGATAATTGTAGGTATTGTATTTAATTAATTTATTGATAGTGTAGTGTTAGGTTTAATTGTAACTTAGGTTAGGATTTATTTTACAGGTAATTTTGTAATTATTTTAACTATTTTAGCTATTAAATAGTTCTTAACTATTTAATAGCTATTGTACCTGGTTAAAATAAATACAAAGTTGCCTGTAAAATAAATATTAATCCTAAAATAGCTATAGTATAATTATAATTTATATTGTAGCTATATTAGGGTTTATTTTACAGGTAAGTATTTAGCTTTAAATAGGAATAATTTATTTAATAAGAGTTAATTTATTTCGTTAGATTTAAATTATATTTAACTTAGGGGGGTGTTAGTGTTAGGGTTAGACTTAGCTTTAGGGGTTAATCCATTTATTACAGTAGCGGCGAGATTCGGGGTTAATAATTGAAGTTAGGTGTCGGCGATGTTAGGGAGGGCAGATTAGGGGTTAATACTATTTATTATAGGGTTATTGAGGCAAGAGTGAGGCAGATTAGGGGTTAATAACTTTATTATAGTAGCGGTGCGGTCCGCTCGGCAGATTAGGGGTTAATAAGTGTAGGCAGGTGGAGGCGACGTTGAGGGGGGCAGATTAGGGGTTAATAAATATAATATAGGGGTCGGCGGTGTTAGGGCAGCAGATTAGGGGTTCATAGGGATAATGTAGGTGGCAGCGGTGTGTGGTCGGCAGATTAGGGGTTAAAAAATTTTAATAGAGTGGCGGCGATGTGGGGGGACCTCGGTTTAGGGGTACATAGGTAGTTTATGGGTGTTAGTGTACTTTAGAGCACAGTAGTTAAGAGCTTAATAAACCGGCGTTAGCCCAGAAAGCTCTTAACTACTGACTTTTTTCTGCGGCTGGAGTTTTGTCGTTAGATTTCTAACGCTCACTTCAGCCACGACTCTAAATACCGGTGTTAGAAAGATCCCATTGAAAAGATAGGATACGCAATTGACGTAAGGGGATCTGCGGTATGGAAAAGTCGCGGCTGGAAAGTGAGCGTTAGACCCTTTCCTGACTGACTCCAAATACCAGAGGGCGGTAAAAACCAGCGTTAGGAGCCTCTAACGCTGGTTTTGACGGCTAACGCCCAACTCTAAATCTAGCCGATAGTGATTGATGCTTAGTAATTAGTTGTATGCAAACTATACATTCTGAATGGAGGTAGAAGTACATCTCCACTATTGACATAAGCAATATTTTAGTTACGGATTGTTCAGACATTATGATTGTACTTAAATCCTTATAGGAACCTTATAACAACATAGATTGATCTGTTCGATTCTGGAACGTCACATCTGGTTGCCATAACAACAGATGATACATTGCTTTGATTGGCTGCTCAATCCGTGTCATGAGATGATGAGGTATGAGACAGTATTATTGCCACGCCTACAATCCCACGCAGATTTGGGCGTGTTGAATAATGGCGGATTTAAGTCTTTGATATAGTCTGTGGACGTCTATGTTAATTCCCCTCTATTATCTTATGCTCAAATATAAGATTGAAAGATGCTGAATAGTCTTTAAAAATACACAGTTGTGTTATGGATATATAATGATTGCGCAATTTATTTGGCTATGTTTTTGTATATAACATATAGGATCTAGGGATATTTACAACGGTAGAGATATAAACTCAGGTCCATAAAATGGATTTCACGTATTGATGGTCACATATCACACATAATATGTACATGCCACTGTATCTAGATGTTAGTTAAATGTTTATTATATATGATATATATATTACTATGAATATTGATTGCTATACAGTTTATTGTGAATATATGCACAGGAGGCATTTTGTTCTGCTTCTAGCTGATTGGCTGGATCCTATGGGAGGAGGGGCTTATTACACATTTATACACTGTTTGTATCACTTTTGAATTGTCTGTGGAAGGGGTGAATGCCCCGAAACGTCACAACCTAAATAAAGAGTGCTGTGCTTTAAATCCACTGAGTGCATATTCTTAACGCTAAATAGCACTCCAAAAAAGCTGTGATGTCACCAGAGCCACAGGCAGTTAACCCCAGTCTGGAATGGGTGCAAGAAACAAGGGGGATTACAAACAAAAAGTAATACAACACATAGAAACACCCAGCACTCACCAGCTAGCTCACAGCTAAGATAAAATCACAACTGGAAAGGTTAGTCACCGCATCTGGCCAAATGGCTATTTAGTACCCAGGGCTGGATGTTGCTGAGTCACATGTTGTGTACCTGGTCCGGTCTTGGAGTGCAGTTCTCTTCCATGTTTTGTATTTTCTCTGGGTGATTACAGCCACCTGTGCACCCCTTCTTTGTTCTCAGTCTGTTTGGCTTTGTGAGCTCGCATGATGGCGTGGCTGTGTTAGGGACTCAGGCAATGGAAAGAACCTTGACGTGGTGCCTGAGCTTTCCCATTTGGCCAGATGCGGTGACTAACCTTTCCAGTTGTGATTTTATCTTAGCTGTGAGCTAGCTGGTGAGTGCTGGTTGTTTCTATGTGTTGTATTACTTTTTGTTTAGAATCCCCCTTGTTTCTTGCACCCATTCCGGACTGGGGTTAACTGCCTGTGGCTCTGGTGACATCACAGCTTTTTGGAGTGCTATTTAGCACCCAGGGCTGGATGTTGCCGAGTCACATGTTGTGTACCTGGTCCGGTCTTGGAGTGCAGTTCCCTTCCATGTTTTATTTATATATATATATATATATATATATATATATATATATATATATATATATATATATATATGTGTAACTATTTAGATTTACAGAAAATTTTGTAGATAAATCATTTGCAAAGAAGTTATTAGACTAATACAATGTTAAACTAAAAATGTGTCAATATTTCTTTCTATATAAATGATTGAAGCCGGTCAAATTACCTGTTAACTCGCATGATGCTCTGTAATATGCTCATAACAGCAGCACCTGTTTCTACATCATCAGTCATTAGTAACTGCAGAAAATGTTCTTCCTGCAAAACTAAAAACATTAAAACAAAAAAGTTAGGAGTGTATTTTTAATCTTTTTTGGAATAGAATGAATTAATGCCACAACTGAAAGTAGAGATGGCACATGCAATATCAATTACAAGCTTGGGCTCTACACTCTTTCTGTATAAATGTGAGAAAAGCATACAGGGAGTGCAGAATTATTAGGCAAATGAGTATTTTGACCACATCATCCTCTTTATGCATGTTGTCTTACTCCAAGCTGTATAGGCTCGAAAGCCTACTACCAATTAAGCATATTAGGTGATGTGCATCTCTGCAATGAGAAGGGGTGTGGTCTAATGACATCAACACCCTATATCAGGTGTGCATAATTATTAGGCAACTTCCTTTCCTTTGGCAAAATGGGTCAAAAGAAGGACTTGACAGGCTCAGAAAAGTCAAAAATAGTGAGATATCTTGCATAGGGATGCAGCACTTTTAAAATTGCAAAGCTTCTGAAGCGTGATCATCGATCAATCAAGCGTTTCATTCAAAATAGTCAACAGGGTCGCAAGAAGCGTGTGGAAAAACCAAGGCGCAAAATAACTGCCCATGAACTGAGAAAAGTCAAGCGTGCAGCTGCCAAGATGCCACTTGCCACCAGTTTGGCCATATTTCAGAGCTGCAACATCACTGGAGTGCCCAAAAGCACAAGGTGTGCAATACTCAGAGACATGGCCAAGGTAAGAGGCTGAAAGACGACCACCACTGAACAAGACACACAAGCTGAAACGTCAAGACTGGGCCAAGAAATATCTCAAGACTGATTTTTCTAAGGTTTTATGGACTGATGAAATGAGAGTGAGTCTTGATGGGCCAGATGGGTGGGCCCGTGGCTGGATTGGTAAAGGGCAGAGAGCTCCAGTCCGACTCAGACGCCAGCAAGGTGGAGGTGGAGTACTGGTTTGGGCTCGTATCATCAAAGATGAGCTTGTGGGGCCTTTTCGGGTTGAGGATGGAGTCAAGCTCAACTCCCAGTCCTACTGCCAGTTTCTGGAAGACACCTTCTTCAAGCAGTGGTACAGGAAGAAGTCTGCATCCTTCAAGAAAAACATGATTTTCATGCAGGACAATGCTCCATCACACGCGTCCAAGTACTCCACAGCGTGGCTGGCAAGAAAGGGTATAAAAGAAGAAAATCTAATGACATGGCCTCCTTGTTCACCTGATCTGAACCCCATTGAGAACCTGTGGTCCATCATCAAATGTGAGATTTACAAGGAGGGAAAACAGTACACCTCTCTGAACAGTGTCTGGGAGGCTGTGGTTGCTGCTGCACGCAATGTTGATGGTGAACAGATCAAAACACTGACAGAATCCATGGATGGCAGGCTTTTGAGTGTCCTTGCAAAGAAAGGTGGCTATATTGGTCACTGATTTGTTTTTGTTTTGTTTTTGAATGTCAGAAATGTATATTTGTGAATGTTGAGATGTTATATTGGTTTCACTGGTAAAAATAAATAATTGAAATGGGTATATATTTGTTTTTTGTTAAGTTGCCTAATAATTATGCACAGTAATAGTCACCTGCACACACAGATATCCCCCTAAAATAGCTATACCTAAAAACAAACTAAAAACTACTTCCAAAACTATTCAGCTTTGATATTAATGAGTTTTTTGGGTTCATTGAGAACATGGTTGTTGTTCAATAATAAAATTAATCCTCAAAAATACAACTTGCCTAATAATTCTGCACTCCCTGTAGTGAAGTTTGGACATTATCACGCTAGGATTAGGAATGTTCATAAGAGGAAACAAAGGACACCTTTGCTTTTGTTACCATTGCCATGGAAACCATTATTGGTGAGGTCCAGTCATTAGATACAAGGCACTATCTTTCTGTAACATATGACAGTTCTTTAAAGTGAAGGTAAAGTTACCTTGATGTCGATCTAGAATATTATTCTTTCTTTGAAATCAGTATGACTGTCATTCATCACTTTTTTCATTTGACTGTAAATAAAGTTATTGCCGTTTTTCAATCACTTATTAAAGGTCCGCAAATTCAACCCGTTATTTTTTTTTTTCTGTCTCGGTCACGTTTTTTTATTAGCCAATTGAAAATCTGTCCGTTAGGCGGCCGTCAATCCGCCTCCTAGATGATCTGCGCATGCGGTGTATTTTTTTTTTTGTTTATGTCGGAACCTGTGCTCCCGTTTCACGCATGCGCATTTGTATTATGCCTGCTTGAGAGAGGATTTGTCTATTAGCGCATTGGCAGTAGATAGTGAAATTGCCGATTTGCGCAGGAGCAGTTAAATGGAGCCTCGTGAACGCGCTTTTGTGAGACGTATAGAGCGGGTGGGACCGCTCTATACGTCACAGACCAGAAAAGAAGAAAAAAGGGGTTGGGAGGAGTCAAAATAGAAATTTATAAGGAAATATAAATATGTTTTATTTGCTAAATATAAAAGAAACAGAGATAAAAACTTGGGCCTAGATTTAGAGCTTGGCGGTAGCCGTGAAAACCAGCGTTAGAGGCTCCTAACGCTGGTTTTATGCTACCGCCGGTATTTGGAGTCACTCAAAATAGGGTCTAACGCTCACTTTCCAGCCGCGACTTTTCCATACCGCAGATCCCCTTACGTAAATTGCGTATCCTATCTTTTCAATGGGATTTTTATAACTCCGGTATTTAGAGTCGTGTCTGAAGTGAGCGTTAGACATCTAACGACAAAACTCCAGCCGCAGGAAAAAAGTCAGTAGTTAAGAGCTTTCTGGGCTAACGCCGGTTTATAAAGCTCTTAACTACTGTACTCTAAAGTACACTAACACCCATAAACTACCTATGTACCCCTAAACCGAGGTCCCCCCACATCGCCGACACTCGAAAAAAATTTTTTAACCCCTAATCTGCCGACCGCCACCTACGTTATCCTTATGTACCCCTAATCTGCTGCCCCTAACACCGCCGACCCCTGTATTATATTTATTAACCCCTAATCTGCCCCCCTCAACGTCGCCTCCACCTGCCTACACTTATTAACCCCTAATCTGCCGACCGCAAAGCGCCGCCACCTACGTTATCCTTATGTACCCCTAATCTGCTGCCCCTAACACCGCCGACCCCTATATTATATATATTAACCAATAATATGCCCCCCACAACGTCGCCTCCACCTGCCTACACTTATTAACCCCTAATCTGCCGACCGGACCTGAGCGCTACTATAATAAAGTTATTAACCCCTAATCCGCCTCACTAACCCTATCATAAATAGTATTAACCCCTAATCTGCCCTCCCTAACATCGCCGACACTTAACTTTAATTATTAACCCCTAATCTGCCGACCGAATCTCGCCGCTATTCTAATAAATGTATTAACCCCTAAAGCTAAGTCTAACCCTAATACTAACACCCCCCTAAGTTAAATATAATTTAAATCTAACGAAATTAATTAACTCTTATTAAATAAATTATTCCTATTTAAAGCTAAATACTTACCTGTAAAATAAATCCTAATATAGCTACAATATAAATTATAATTATATTATAGCTATTTTAGGATTTATATTTATTTTACAGGTAACTTTGTATTTATTTTAACCAGGTACAATAGCTATTAAATAGTTAAGAACTATTTAATAGCTAAAATAGTTAAAATAATTACAAATTTACCTGTAAAAGAAATCCTAACCTAAGTTACAAATAAACCTAACACTACACTATCAATAAAATAATTAAATAAAATACCTACAATTAACCTAACACTACACTATCAATAAATTAATTAAATACAATTGCTACAAATAAATACAATTAAATAAACTAGCTAAAGTACAAAAAATAAAAAAGAACTAAGTTACAAAAAATAAAAAATTATTTACAAACATAAGAAAAATATTACAACAATTTTAAACTAATTACACCTACTCTAAGCCCCCTAATAAAATAACAAAGCCCCCCAAAATAAAAAAAATGCCCTACCCTATTCTAAATTACTAAAGTTCAAAGCTCTTTTACCTTACCGATCAGCCAATAGAATGCAAGCTCAATCTGATTGGCTGATTGGATCAGCCAATCGGATTGAACTTGATTCTGATTGGCTGATTCCATCAGCCAATCAGAATATTCCTACCTTAATTCCGATTGGCTGATAGAATCCTATCAGCCAATCGGAATTTGAGGGACGCCATCTTGGATGACGTCATTTAAAGGAACCGTCATTCGTCGTTCAGTCGTCGGCCAGGATGGATGTTCCGCGGTGGAGGTCTTCAGGATGCTGCCGCTTCGCTCCGGATGGATGCCGCTTGGATGAAGACTTCAATCGGATGGAAGACCTCTTCTGGCCCGCTTGGATGAAGACTTCAGCCGGATCATGGACCTCTTCAGCCCCCCGCTTGGGCTTGGATCAGGACATCGGAGGAGCTCTTCTGGACCGATCGGTGAACCTGGTATGGTGAAGACAAGGTAGGATGATCTTCAGGGGCTTAGTGTTAGGTTTATTTAAGGGGGGTTTGGGTTAGATTAGGGGTATGTGGGTGGTGGGTTGTAATGTTGGGGGGCTTGGGTATTGTATGTTTTTTTTTACAGGCAAAAGAGCTGTATTTCTTGGGGCATGCCCCGCAAAGGGCCCTGTTCAGGGCTGGTAAGGTAAAAGAGCTTTGAACTTTAGTAATTTAGAATAGGGTAGGGCATTTTTTTTATTTTGGGGGGCTTTGTTATTTTATTATGGGGCTTAGAGTAGGTGTAATTAGTTTAAAATTGTTGTAATATATTTCTAATGTTTGTAAATATTTTTTTATTTTTTGTAACTTAGTTCTTTTTTATTTTTTGTACTTTAGCTAGTTTATTTAATTGTATTTATTTGTAGCAATTGTATTTAATTAATTTATTGATAGTGTAGTGTTAGGTTAATTGTAGGTAATTGTAGGTAGTTTATTTAATTAATTTATTGATAGTCTAGTGTTAGGTTTATTTGTAACTTAGGTTAGGATTTCTTTTACAGGTAAATTTGTAATTATTTTAACTATTTTAGCTATTAAATAGTTCTTAACTATTTAATAGCTATTGTACCTGGTTAAAATAAATACAAAGTTACCTGTAAAATAAATATAAATCCTAAAATAGCTATAATATAATTATAATTTATATTGTAGCTATATTAGGATTTATTTTACAGGTAAGTATTTAGCTTTAAATAGGAATAATTTATTTAATAAGAGTTAATTCATTTTGTTAGATTTAAATTATATTTAACTTAGGGGGGTGTTAGTATTAGGGTTAGACTTAGCTTTAGGGGTTAATACATTTATTAGAATAGCGGTGAGCTCCAGTCGGCAGATTAGGGGTTAATAATTGAAGTTAGGTGTCGGCGATGTTAGGGAGGGCAGATTAGGGGTTAATACTATTTATGATAGGGTTAGTGAGGCGGATTAGGGGTTAATAACTTTATTATAGTAGCGCTCAGGTCCGCTCGGCAGATTAGGGGTTAATAAGTGTAGGCAGGTGGAGGCGACGTTGTGGGGGGCATATTATTGGTTAATATATATAATATAGGGGTCGGCGGTGTTAGGGCAGCAGATTAGGGGTACATAGGGATAATGTAAGTAGCGGCGGTTTACGGAGCGGCAGATTAGGGGTTAATAATAATATGCAGGGGTCAGCGATAGCGGGGGCGGCAGATTAGGGGTTAATAAGTGTAAGGTTAGGGGTGTTTAGACTCGGGGTACATGTCAGAGTGTTAAGTGCAGACGTAGGAAGGGTTACCGCATAGCAAACAATGGGGCTGCGTTAGGAGCTGAACGCGGCTTTTTTGCAGGTGTTAGGTTTTTTTTCAGCTCAAACAGCCCCATTGTTTCCTATGGGGGAATCGTGCACGAGCACGTTTTTGAGGCTGGCCGCGTCCGTAAGCAACTCTGGTATCGAGAGTTGAAGCTGCGTTAAAAATGCTCTACGCTCCTTTTTTGGAGCCTAACGCAGCCTTTATGTGGACTCTCGATACCAGAGTTATTTTTATGGTGCGGCCAGAAAAAAGCCGGCGTTAGTTTTTCGGGTCGTTACCGACAAAACTCCAAATCTAGGCCTTAGCGATTAGATTATGGAAATATTAACATATTCATTAGTGTGTTTAAAATGTTCAAACTTTACCTTCACTTTAAGGAATAGTCTAGTCAAAATTAAACTTTAATCAAAATACATGCATAGAGAGTGGCGCCCATAAAATAAACAGGCTAAAAGGTTTTTTGAATTAGAAACAAATGAGAGGATAACATTAAAAACTCTCTACACACTGTGTATGTAGTACCCTTAAATAGGCGTTCATGTGGTGGTTATTTTATAAGCTACGATCATAAAATACTAAAAATTATTTTATATTTGCTACGATCTATGGTATATCATAAAAACACAAGCATAGAATATAAATTATATTTAATATATATAAAACATGTTAATACACCTTCACCTAAAAACGAATGTTGTGGCCACAACTAATATAAAAAGGAGATTCTTATCGGAATAATCCAGCAATTAGAATGTTTTCTGTTGCAACTCAGTGACAGCTATGTGTCCGCCATGTATCCACTTGTAATATTTTAAAACGCGTGTTACAGTTTGTATGTATCCAATATATATAGATTTACAGTACCTTCAATCCGAAGTATCCACAGTTATTATTATAACACCTTTATTCTCTTTGTAATCGGCATTCTCCAGTCATTACTTCATCCAGTCACGTGGTTCTAAGAAAACCAATCCTTGTACAGGTCTTTTATTTGAACAAGTGCTGCAAGTTGAAACAATTCTTCACTCGGATTTACCAAGTATAAGGACTACAGGAATAAAACGTTCTAGGTCACAAGTAGTTACCGGTTTGTTGCAGACTAGCTTCCAATCCACTGTCTGATGTTTGTGTCCAATAGTCTTTTTGCCCAGTGTGCATCCGGATATACCGGGTACTCAAATAAGGAAATGTTGGTATTTCAGGTTTTCACCTGACCAGCTATTCACCAGCTGTTTGTCTGTTTTTTCTGCACTTCCGTCACAAAAGACTACGCGTTTCAGCATCTAAACAATGCTTTTATCAAGATGACAGGAAGTGAATAGTTATCAGTCTTTTATATCTGTCCTTTAAAGGGATACTACCTTTCTCTTAAAGGCAGTGTACTCATATTCGTACTGTCTTTTTTACTTACATGATAATATAGTTCAAATGACTGTCTCTAAAACATGTCCTCTAGTGTCAGAAATTAGGGTAATATATACATTACATATTTAAAATACTATTTCTAATTAATCTCTTTTAAAAAATTAAAATAGAAATCTAAAAATCATACTCAAATACTCTTAAAATATTTATGTGCTACTCTTTATAAAAATATACATATTTAAAAATCTACCATGTGATACAATATACCAATTTTGTAAAATTAAGATCTATTTTCAAATAAATGGATTTAGATCCAGCTCCGCATTAAGACCATTAGGTGTTAAGGTATTAAAATTGAAAATTAATTCAGCTTCAGTTAAGAGCAGGCTTCTAGTGATATTCCCACCCCTATGTAATGTTATCTTTTTCAGTCCCCAATATCTCATTCCATCCATTTTTGGTTATGGTGATCCTTGAAATGCTTTGATAACAGGTGATCTTCAAAACCCCATTCAAAATTAAGTAGGTGTTTTCTTATCCTATCTCGTAGGGGGCAACTCGCTTGACCCAAATAGTGCCTTTTGCATGGCCATTGAATTAGATATACTATATTACTGTCAGTACATCTTATAATCTCATTTATATGATATACATAGTTTGAGTTACTATATTTAACAGTTTTAGTTTTTATGCTAAATTTACAGGCTTTACAGCCATGGCAAGGAAAAAACCTTCTAACTTGTTCCCTGATAAATCTACATCAATTTTGTTACCCCTTTTGTGTTGGAATTTGCTAGGCGATAAGATATTTTTTAAAGTTTGTGCTCTTCTATAAATTACTTTAGGTTTATCACTAATGAGATCACTCAGCAATGGGTGCTTTTTAACTAAGTGCCAATGTTTGTTTAATATTTTATTTACTACCTTATGATCTGAACTATAATTAGTGATAAATGCTGTATCTCTTATTGTGGTTTCCGGTGTCTTATTACCACTTCTTGTTTTTCTAGATTTTAAAAACTGCGACCTGTCTTTTTGCTCAGAATGGAGGATGGCTTCTTGAATTAGGTTTTCACTATATCCTTGTTCTGTAAATTTTCCTTTCAAAATATCAGCCTGCTCTCTAAAATCTGCTATATTTAAGCAGTTTTTTCTTAAACGTAAAAATTGACCCTTGGGTATATTTGTTTTCCACAAATCCAAATGACAACTTTGGAAGTGGTCATAATTGTTTGTGTCCACTTCCTTGAAGAAAGTTTTAGTTATGATAGAATTAGTTTTTATATCAATAGAGATGTCTAGAAAATGTATATGTTTCGAATTGGACTCATGTGTAAATGTTAAACCCCATGTATTTTGATTAAGATCTTCTATAAACATATTAAGAAGTTCCTCACCCCCTTTCCATATAATAAAAATATCATCTAAAAATCTTTTGAACATGATTAGATTGTTATTCCAATGAGATTCTATAATATTTTCCAACTCAAATAGGCCCATAAAAATATTTGCATAACTTGGCACAAACTTTGAATGGGGTTTTGAAGATCACCTGTTGTTATCAAAGCATTTCAAGGATCACCATAACCAAAAAACTAATGGAATGAGAAATTGGGGACTGAAAAAGATAACATTACATAGGGTTGGGAATTTCACTAGAAGCCTGCTCTTAACTGAAGCTGAATTGATTTTCAATTTTAATACCTTAACACCTAATGGTCTTAATGCGGAGCTGGATCTAAATCCATTTATTTGAAAATAGATTTGACAAAATTGGTATATTGTATCACATGGTAGATTTTTAAATATGTATATTTTTATAAAGAATAGCACATAAATATTTTAAAAGTATTTGAGTATGATTTTTAGATTTCTATTTTAATTTTTTAAGAGATTAATTAGATGTATTTTAAATATGTAATGTGTATATTACCCTAATTTCTGACACTAGAGGACATATTTTAGAGACAGAGTCATTTTAACTATATTATCATGTAAGTAAAAAAGACTGTACGAATATGAGTACACTGTCTTTAAGAGAAAGGTAGTATCCCTTTAAAAGGACGGATATAAAAGACTGACAACTATCCACTTCCTGTCATCTTGATAAAGGCATCGTTTAGATTCTGAAACGCGTAGGCTTGTGACGGAAGTGTAGAAAAAACAGACAAACAGCTGGTGAATAGCTGGTCAGGTGAAAACCTGAAATATCAACATCTTCTTATTTGAGTACCCGGTATATCCGGATGCACAATGGGCAAAAATACTATTGGACACAAACATCACAGACAGTGGATTGGAAGCTAGTCTGCAACAAACTGGTAACTATTTGTGACCTAGAACGTTTTATTCCTGTAGTCCTTATACTCGGTAAATCCGAGCTAAGAACTGTTTCAACTTGCAGCACTTGTTCAAATAAAAGACCCGTACAAGGATTGGTTGTCTTAGAACTATGTGACTGTTTGGACGAAGTAACGGCTGGAGAACGCTGATTACAAAGAGAATAAAGGTGTTTAAATAATAACTGTGAATACTTTGGATTGAAGGTACTATAAATCGATATATATTGGATACATACAAACTGTAACACACGTTTTAAAATAAAACAAGTGGATACATAGCGGACACATAGCTGTCACTGAGTTGCAACAGAAAACATTCTAAATGCTGGATTATTCCGATAAGAATCTCCTTTTTATATTAGTTGTGGCCACAACATTCGTTTTTAGGTGAAGGTGTATTAACATGTTTTATATATATATTAAGTATAATTTATATTCTATACTTGTGTTTTTATGATATACCATAGATTGCAGTAAATATAAAATAATTTTTAGGATTTTATGATTGTAGTTTATAAAATAACCATCACGTGAATGCCTATTTAAGGGTACTACATACACAGTGTGTAGAGAGTTCTTAAAGTTATCCTCTCATTTGTTTCTAATTCAAAAAACCTTTTAGCCTGTTTGTTTTATGGGCGCCACTCTCTATGCATCTATTTTGATTTAATCTCAACTTGAACGTGTGTGAGAGGATCACGTTTTTAAGAGTGTGCTAAAATGATTTCAGGTTAGCGAGTTCTAGAGATCTTTTGTAAAATTAAAACTTTAATGCTTCAGATAGTGCATGCAATTTTAATCAACTTTTCAATTTACTTTTATCATCAAATTTGCTTTGTTCTCTTGGTATTCTTTGCTGATAGCTAAACCTAGGTAGGCTCATATGCTAATTTCTAAACCCTTGAAGGGCGCCTCTTATCTCAGTGCATTTTGATAGTTTTCGCAGCTAGACAGCACTATTTCATGTGTGCCATATAGATAACACTGTGCGCACTCCCGTTATTTAAGAGTCAGCACTGATTGGCTAAAATGCAAGTCTGTCAAAAGAACTGAAATAAGGGGGCAGTCTGCCGAGGCATAGATACTCACATAGGTAAAAAATATATTAATGTAACCGTGTTGTTTATGCAAAACTGGGGCATGGGTAATAAAGGATCATCTTTTTAAACAATAAAAATTCTGGAGTAGACTGTCCCTTAAAATTGTAATTTCTTACAATTGCACTACTTCTTCAACAGTATTTTGCAGTAATACAAATTATGCTAATGGTTTATAAAAAGATAATAATAATAATAATAAATATTACCTTTTTCAGTCAGCTGTAAGTGACCACTACATAACCAGCAGATTGAATCTGTGACCATGCGAAAACTGTTGAATAGTTCACTCCTTTCCTCATCCTTCAGATTGAAAATGACAATTAAGATCAATAATATTTGATGTAGCTGTGATAATTCCTTAAACACTAGAAGTTAAATTAAAGGGACTGTCAAGTCCAAATTCATGATTCAGATAGGGTATGTAATTTTAAACAACTTTCCAATTTACTTTTATCACCAATTTTGCTTTGTTCCCTTGGTATTCTTAGTTGAAAGCTAAACCTAGGAAGGTTCATATGATAATTTCTAAGCCCTTGATGGCTGCCTCTTATCACATGCTTTTTTATTTGCTTATCACAACAGGGGGGAGCTAGTTCATGTGAGCCATATAGATAACATTGTGATCACGCCCGTGGCTTGTGGCAGACACTGCACTAATTGGCTAAAATGAAAGACAATAGATAATAAATAAAATGTCATGTGATCAGGGGGCTGTCAGAAGATGCTTAGATACAAGGTAATCACAGAGGTAAAAAGTATATTAATAATAACTGTGTTGGTTATGCAAAACTGGGGAATGGGTAATAAAGGGATTATCTAGTGTTGACTGTCCCTTTAAGAGATTTTTCAAACATTTTCATTCACTGCTATTAAAATAGAGCTGCATCCAATAAATATAGAAAAGGGAAATAACAAAAAAAAAACCTGAGAAGTAATTTTTTTGTATGATACATGACATAGTGCAACATTTCCCCACCACACATACATTACTAAGAGGTTTATTTTTTGGTAGTAGTTATTTTCTAGATAAGGTGAAATCAGTATTTCAATTGTCAATTTATTAGTCTAAGTCACTGGTTTTCAAACCTGTTCTCAGGCCTCCCTAACAGGCAAGACTTTGTGGATGTCTGAACAGGAGCACAGATGAAATAATCAGCTGATAAGTAAACATGGCTATTTGATCTGCTCTCACCCAAGGTAATCCTGAAAACCTGGCCAGTTAGGGGGGGCCTGAGGAGAGGTGGTGTTAATTCAGTAGAACTTGGATAGTTATTTTTTCCTACTTGTAGAAGTAGCAGAACTTTTTTTCACTTTCTGCAATAAGATTCTTTTAGTGAAACATTTTCTGCAGATCATTTTGAAATAAAATAACATTTTAAATTAGGCAGTTACACTAAAGCACCAGTTCAATTGCAATGTGTTGAATAACTGGAGAATAAAGCAATTTTTAAAGCTTTAAATTATAGTGCAGCAGTTGAAAATTGCATTGCAAATTAGCTGCAGACAAAAAAAAAATATTTTGTTAAGTTTTTAAAATATCTTGTGAAAAAATCCCTGAGAGCCAGTTAACAATAAATGCTCTGCTGCTTTGCAGCCCTGCTCCATATTTGACTGTTCTCTTCAAACAGGAACAGAACAGCACTGCAAAGCAAGAGAGCCAATAGTTCCTGCATGTGTCCAATTCTTTCTGCAGACGTGCTGCATTCTCTGCAATGACATCTCAGATCACAGCATGCTCTGCCCTGGGGCAAACTCAACTGACTTGCTCTACTGTATAATGTAAAAGAAGTTACCTTAATTGATCGAACAAAACGAGCTTGTATCCTTCTTCCCAAAACCAGCAAGTTAACAGCAGCTGATGGCAGCAATTTAGTGTAAAACTCCTCAGAACCCTCTTTTGGATCCAGACCGACATAGCAGGTACTAGAGATACACAACAGAAGAAAGATTACATGGACAAGGCCAAAATATTTATTAAAAAAAGTTAATTTACATTTTAAAATTATGTTTTATCTGTTGTTTATTTAATAAGACATAGTTAAATAGTATGTTAATATATCTTCGCCTAGATAACGAGTTTTGCAGTAAACAGGGTGCGAAACTAACGCCTAAAAAGTTGGGTTATTTCACTCTCCATAGCGCTGCCATTATGAGTTACTGAAAAGCCTCCTTGTGCGTGCGATATGATGGCATTAAGCTACAAACCGCACAAAATCTGAGGGCTGCTTTGATGTGCTCGTGCACGCTTTGCCCCATAGACATCAATGGGGAGAGTGTGTTAGAAAAACACCTGAAGTGCGGAATGAAAATTCTCAGTAACGCAACCCCATTGATGTCTATGGGAAAAAAAGTTATGTTTAAACACCCTAACATAAACCCCAAGTCCAAACACCCCTAATTCGCGACCCCCCGACATCGCTGACACTAATAAAAGTTATTAACCCCTATTCCGCCGCTCCCCGACATCGCTGACACTATAATAAAGTTATTAACCCCTATTCTGCTGTTTCCCGACACTATAATAAAGCTATTAACCCCTAATCCGCCGCTCCCTGACATCGCCGACACTATATTAAAGCTATTTACCCCTAAACCTCCGGCCTCCCATATGATGAGGACACTCCGCGCATGATGGGATCGGCTTCCAGGATGGCCGGGATGAAGATAGAAGTCGCCCCCGGGATGGATGAAGATATAGCCGCCTGGATGAAGACTTCTCGCTGCCTGGATGGAGATGGATGTCTGGACTTCAGGAACCGTGAGCAGATATTCTGGGGTTTTTTTTTTTTTAGAATAGCGCTTTGGGCTTTTGTAAAAGAGCTGAATGCCCTTTTAACCCCTTATGGACAAGGCCATTTTTCAATTTCTTTCCCTTAAGGACCAGGGCTATTTTTACATTTCTGCGGTGTTTGTGTTTAGCTGTAATTTTCCTCTTACTCATTTACTGTACCCACACATATTATATACCATTTTTCTCGCCATTAAACGGACTTTCTAAATATAACATTATTTTCATCATATCTTATAATTTACTAAATTTTTTTTATAAAATATGAGGAAAAAATGAAAAAAAAACAAAAAACTTTTTCTAACTTTGACCATCATTTCACCACCAAATGCTATCAAATAAAAAAAATCGTTCACTTTTTCACAAACTTTAGGTTTCTCACTGAAATTATTTACAAACAACTTGTGCAATTATGGCATAAATGGTTGTATATGCTTCTCTGGGATCCTCTTTGTTCAGAAATAGCAGACATATATGGCTTTGGTGTTGCTTTTTGGCAATTAGAAGGCCGCTAGCTAAATGCCACTGAGCATCACACGTGTATTATGCCCAGCAGTGAAGGGGTTAATTAGGGAGCATGTAGGGAGCTTCTAGGGTTAATTTTAGCTTTAGTGTAGTAGACAACCCCAAGTATTGATCTAGGCCCATCTTGGTATATTTCATGCCACAATTTCACCGCCAAATGCGATAAAATAAAAAAAATAAAAAGTTAAATTTTTCACAATTTTAGGTTTCTCACTGAAATTATTTACAAACAACTTGTGCAATTATGGCATAAATGGTTGTAAATGCTTCTGTGGGATCCCCTTTGTTCAGAAATAGCAGACATATATGGCTTTGGCGTTGCTTTTTGGTAATTAGAAGGCCGCTAAATGCTGCTGCGCATCACACGTGTATTATGCCCAGCAGTGCAGGTGTTAATTAGATAGCTTGTAGGGAGCTTTCAGGGTTAATTTTAGCTTTAGTGTAGAGATCAGCCTCCCACCTGACACATCCCACCCCCTGATCCCTCCCAAACATCTCTCTTCCCTCCCCCACCCCACAATTGTCCCCGCCATCTTAAGTACTGGCAGAAAGTCAGTTTTTTTTTTAATTTATTTTTTATTTTTTTAAATATCTGTCTAGCTGTGATGGACCCCCCCTTAGCCCCCAACCTCTCTGATCCCCCCCAAACAGCTCTATAACCCTTGCCCACTAGCTATTTGCTGCCATCTTGGGTACTGGCAGCTGTCTGCCAGTACCCAATTTGCCTCCCAAAAATGTTTTTTTTTTTTTTAAGTAATTACATTTTTTCTGTAGTGTAGCTGCCTCCCCTCAATACCCTCCTCCCTCCCAGATCCTTTTGAGTGTTATTTCCCCCCCTCCCTCTCCCTCTCTCCCATTCATTCATTCATTGGTGGCAGTGGTTGTTGCGCAGGCCCCCTGCACCCGGCGTGCACATTCCACATTCAGGACCCGGATGCCGGGTAGCGATGGGCCGCCCACCCGCCTCCCTGTAGCTGCTCCCACCCACCAACGATCGGCCCATCGCTACCGGTGCAGAGAGGGCCACAGAGTGGCTCTCTCTGCATCAGTTTTGGAAAAAAGGTATTGCAGTTATGCCTCAACATCGAGGCATCACAGCAATACCTTGAAAGCGGCTGGAAGCGATCAGGATCGCGTCCAGCCGCTTTAAACCCTTATGTCGTACAGGGTACGTTGCTGGTCTTTAAAGACCAGGTTGTGTGTGACTTACCCTGTACGACATGCGTCGTTAAAGGGTTAAGGGCAGTGAAAAAGAGCTGAATGCCCTTTTAATGGCAATGCCCATACAAATGCCCCTTTAGGGCAATTGGTAGCTTAGGTTTTTCTTAGAGTTATGGTTTTTTTTTGGGGGGGGGGGTTACTGTTGGGGGGACTTTTGTATTTTTTTACAGGTAAAAGCTGTTTAACTTAGGGCAATGCCCTACAAAAGGCCCTTTTAAGAGCTATTGGTAGTTTATTGTAGGCAAGGGACTTTTTTATTTTTTATAGGGCAATTAGATTAGGTGTAATTGTTTTTATTTTTTATAATTTTGTTTATTTTTTTTGTAAGCTTAGTGTTTTTTATTTTTTGTAATTTAGTGTTTATTATTTTTTGTAATTTTAGATTTTTTAAATTTTTTTCGTAGTGTTAGGTTTTTTAAATTTGTAATTTAGATTTTTTTAATTGGTAGTATTTTTTTTATTTTATGAGAATAGTAATGTTAGGTTAATTTATAGTTTAATGTTTAATTTAGTATTTTGCGATGTGGGAGGCCGGAGGTTTAGGGGTTAATAAGTTTATTTAATGTCGGCGATGTCGGGAAACGTCGGAATAAGGGTTAAAAGCTTTATTATAGTGTCGGCGCTGGCGGGGGTGGCGAATAAGGGGTTAATACGTTTTAATTAGTGTTTGTGATGCAGGAGGGCGGTGGTTTAGGGGTTAATAGGTAGTTTATGGGTGTTAGTGTACTTTGTAACAGTTTAGTTATGAGTTTTGTGAAACATTTTTGTTTCGCAAAATCCTTAACTACTGCTCTCAGATGGCGGTATGGATTGTGTTGGTATAAGCTTTAACGCAAGCTTTTAGTCTAAACGCACAACCTGTAATACCGGCGCTATGAAAATCACACACAAAAACGTAATTTTTTTGAGCATGGAATGGTCGTTGCGTTACAAGCTAAAATGCCTGCGGTATACCGACACGACTCGTAATATGCGTTAAAAGCCATACCGCAACACTTGTATTCTAGCCGCTTGTTAGTAAGGAGCACTAAACCTTTTTTTCCTAAATCAAACATAATGGACTTTTTAATCAGACATTCTATTAGAATTCCAGGGACAAAACCTAGTATAGCAGCTCTAGCAATTTATGGAAGCAAAATATGTGTATCTAAAGACAAAATAAGACAGGTAGGTTAATATTTAATATTGATACTTTACTTATTATCATGACATGCAATTAATAAAATATTATTTGGATTGATTTTTATAAATAAACATGCTTAAAAATTCAAAGGGGTTCATTTTAAATAAAAAAAAAATGCATTCTGATAACTGCATTTAATTTATGTACAGGTTTCATAGTTTTTCTTGAGAACATCCACATACCCACCTAAAACAGTTTTTTCTTTGTGGAAACCCTTTATATACTTTTAACTTAATTTAATATGCCTGGTTTAGTTTTTACATGACTTTAAAGCCCATTGGTGAAATTCAATGATATACAAATGAACAAAGAAGAATACACATAATACAATTGTAAAGTGTTCCTTCAAGTAATTACAATATTAACCGTTAACAATAAAAAATACCATGGGCAACGTTCATCATCAGCACTAAAAGTGTGTTAAGTCCCTCAGCTGATGGTTGTGAGATACCAGAATGTGCCGATTGCCTACTAGAAGATGCCAGCAGGCAGGTCTGATAAGAAAACTGTGCAGAGAGTAGATAACAGGACCATATGAGCAGGCATAAGTTGTTTTTGGTTATATAAATTCAGTGTAATTAAACAAAAAGGAGACTTTAGTTTTAATTTAGTATTTTATATAACCTTCTTGTATATCATGAATATATTATTTTAAGAGCCACTGACACACTCTAAATGATGTAGATTTAGCAATGTATACATTTCAATAGAAAAAGACATTAGTTGAACATGAAGTTAGCGAGGTCTGCTACAGAGCTGCAAAGAAAGGAAAGGCGCCTCGTGGTGTAATATTTGGGATAATAAAATGTAAAATTAGGAATTAGGAGACTCACAAACAGCAAGCACCAGTGTGGTATATTATCAGCATGCTGGGTCCGTTCAGTCACCCAGCTAACTGCCCATGGCACTCTGCAGCTTGTTCAGAATCTTCAAATGATAGCATGGCAGCTCAAATAAAGGCCGTAAGTCCGTAACAGAAGAATAAAAACTATTTATTTAAAAACAAAAGCAATGCTTTTCAGCACTCTGATACTACACTTCACCGGTTCCTGCTGCTTTGAGTGCTTTTATGCCTAATACAATATAATAATCCTAAATACTACACCCTGAGCATGTTCCCTCTAATATTTTTTTGCACTGTGCGCAAAAATTTGACCTGTGCAGTTCTTGGCCAGGTGACTTAATTGTGTGCAAACTTTATTTTTGAGGAAAATCTACCTTAAAGGGATGTGAAACAGTCTAAAAGCAGTGGCTTATACTTAATAGAAATCATTACAATAAGTAGTATTTCATATTTTTAAATGGATTTTACCTTTTATTTATTTTTTATTTTGTTTAAACGTCATTTGTGCAACAAGAAGTTTGTGGTCTCTACAGGTAGGCTTATTTAGTGTGATCTCATAAACTTCTAGAGAATCATGAGCTGGTTTACTATTCAGTGAATAGTAGATAAACAGAAGTTAGATCTGCCCATGTTCAGAAAAGGCAGAATGCAACCTAATTTGTCAACATGTCAGCTCTCCTATTTCAGTGACTACACTGAGAACTTCTAAGTGTTTATTTTGCAGGGAAAAAAACAAGTAAGTTGTTTCCTATTAACATTTGCTTTTACTATAGGATCAGTGTTTAATATCCATTTAAAAAAGTGTTGTAAAGATAGTGTAAACACATAGACAGACCCACAGAGAGAAACACACCAACACACAGAAACACTCAGACATACACCATGTGTTTAGGGCATCCATACATACATGTTCAGGTGATATTATAAAGACATCTTTTTACATAAATGATGCATCAATTTTAAGGGTGCAACATATAGCTTATGTATCACTTTAAGAAGCAGACTATACATATATCATGTCCTGTGTGTTTGAGATGCAGTAGCAGATATATGACCAATTTGTATATTTTAACTGAAAAATACTAACAAACTGTCCCATTGTGTCTGGTAAAGTCTTGCATAAGGTAACGGTTAAAGGTAGCCTGAAAAAAGGGTATTATTTAAATTAGTCATATGGGTAGCTATTTCCTGTATATTATTGTAGGTGAAACATACCCAATAGGAGTGTTTGACATGCAGCACACAAAAACCACCTTGAGAAAGTATTCCCCAGAGTGAAAACATCAAGTAGAAAGAACTAAAGCTATAATAATGCTAATTTGTTGATGTGTGGGCTTCTGAGTGAGTCCAGCAAAAGATATGCAGATGTATGGCACTCAAAGGGTATGATAATGCTTAAAGGAACATGAAACCCAAAACATTTCTTTCATGATTCAGATAGAGAATACAATTTTAATACAAAGAGAGAAGCACTCTACCAGGAACGAACAACAGCTCAGTGGCTTGTTCTATGGCGATTTACCACCCGGAAGCAGCCTCTTTTAGACCAGTGTGCTTTTCACAGAAGAAAACTTTCCTGAAGTATATCAGTCTGATCCTGCCAAGTAAGGTCAGTCCAGCCCGAAATACCAGGCAATTCTCCTCTGAACAAGGAACATGACAGCCCCAGACGATCATTTCGGCCTCCTATGGGCCTCGTCGGTGAGGTGCAGCCACATTCCTCTAAGCACACTGGGCAAGGAGTCCACGTCTGGTTTCCCCCATCACCCATAGGGAGACTTCCCCAGGGTCATAATAATTTGCATACAAAGAGAGAAGCGCTCTACCAGGAACGAACAACAGCTCAGTGGCTTTTTCTATGGCGATTTACCACGCGGAAGCAGCCTCTTTTAGACCAGTGTGCTTTTCACAGAAGAAAACTTTCCTGAAGTATATCAGTCTGATCCTGCCAAGTAAGGTCAGTCCAGCCCCGAAATACCAGGCAATTCTCCTCTGAACAAGGAACATGACAACCCCAGATGAGAATTGCCTGGTATTTCGGGGCTGGACTGACCTTACTTGGCATGATCAGACTGATATACTTCAGGAAAGTTTTCTTCTGTGAAAAGCACACTGGTCTAAAAGAGGCTGCTTCCGGGTGGTAAATCGCCATAGAACAAGCCACTGAGCTGTTGTTTGTTCCTGGTAGAGCGCTTCTCTCTTTGTATGCAAATTATTATGACCCTGGGGAAGTCTCCCTATGGGTGATGGGGGAATCCAGACGTGGACTCCTTGCCCAGTGTGCTTAGAGGAATGTGGCTGCACCTCACTGACGAGGCCCATAGGAGGCCGAAACGATCGTCTGGGGTTGTCATGTTCCTTGTTCAGAGGAGAATTGCCTGGTATTTCGGGGCTGGACTGACCTTACTTGGCAGGATCAGACTGATATACTTCAGGAAAGTTTTCTTCTGTGAAAAGCACACTGGTCTAAAAGAGGCTGCTTCCGGGTGGTAAATCGCCATAGAACAAGCCACTGAGCTGTTGTTCGTTCCTGGTAGAGCGCTTGTCTCTTTGTATGCAAATTATTATGACCCTGGGGAAGTCTCCCTATGGGTGATGGGGGAAACCAGACGTGGACTCCTTGCCCAGTGTGCTTAGAGGAATGTGGCTGCACCTCACTGACGAGGCCCATAGGAGGCCGAAACGATCGTCTGGGGTTGTCATGTTCCTTGTTCAGAGGAGAATTGCCTGGTATTTCGGGGCTGGACTGACCTTACTTGGCAGGATCAGACTGATATACTTCAGGATAGATTTCTTCTGTGAAAAGCACACTGGTCTAAAAGAGGCTGCTTCCGGGTGGTAAATCGCCATAGAACAAGCCACTGAGCTGTTGTTCGTTCCTGGTAGAGCGCTTCTCTCTTTGTATGCAAATTATTATGACCCTGGGGAAGTCTCCCTATGGGTGATGGGGGAAACCAGACGTGGACTCCTTGCCCAGTGTGCTTAGAGGAATGTGACTGCACCTCACTGACGAAGCCCATAGGAGGCCGAAACGATCGTCTGGGGTTGTCATGTTCCTTGTTCAGAGGAGAATTGCCTGGTATTTCGGGGCTGGACTGACCTTACTTGGCAGGATCAGACTGATATACTTCAGGATAGATTTCTTCTGTGAAAAGCACACTGGTCTAAAAGAGGCTGCTTCCGGGTGGTAAATCGCTATAGAACAAGCCACTGAGCTGTTGTTCGTTCCTGGTAGAGCGCTTCTCTCTTTGTATGCAAATACAATTTTAAAACAACTTTCCAATTTACTTCTATTATACAATTTGCTTTGTTTTTGAAGTAGCAACAATAAACTACTGGGAGGTACCTAAGCACATTGGCCCTGATGTTCAAAACATCGACGGACTGCGAGGTTGACGAGGCCAGTAAGGCAGTTTCTTGTCTGTCTGTCGAGATTTTCTAAAAAAAAGGGGTGTGGCCGAGCGGCTATGTCTCTCCCAAAAAAGTCTATGGGAGCATCACATCACCAGCTGCATCACCGCTTGTCTGCATTTTGCTGCGGCCAGTGGGAGGGTCCTAATTGAAGTGGGCCTACACAGTGCAGACAGTGCACTCACTGAAATTAAAAATAGTTGCTGTGTAGGCACACTGCAAATATTTCCAGCAGGACCTAAGTTTTACTACACCTACACTAACTACCTCAGGCGATGTAGTCTCGCCAGCGTAAAGGTGGTGAGACAAACATGGCCGCTACCCACCTCGCAAAAACAGAATTTATGTTTACCTGATAAATTTCTTTCTCCTACGGTGTGTCTGGTCCACGGCTTCATCCTTACTTGTGGGATATTCTCATTCCCTACAGGAAGTGGCAAAGAGAGCACACAGCAAAGATGTCCATATAGTTCCCCCTCTAGCTCCGCCCCCCAGTCATTCGACCGACGGTTAGGAGAAAAAGGAGAACCATAGGGTGCAGTGGTGACTGTAGTGTTCAAGAAACAAAAATTTTAAACCTGACTAAAAGCCAGTGCGGGCCATGGACCGGACACACCGTAGGAGAAAGAAATTTATCAGGTAAACATAAATTCTGTTTTCTCCTACATTGGTGTGTCCGGTCCACGGCTTCATCCTTACTTGTGGGAACCAATACCAAAGCTTTAGGACACGGATGAAGGGAGGGAACAAGTCAGGTAACCTAAACGGAAGGCACCACTGCTTGTAAAACCTTTCTCCCAAAAATAGCCTCCGAAGAAGCATAAGTATGCAGAGAAGACCACGTCGCTGCCTTACAGATCTGTTCAACAGAAGCCTTATTCTTGAAAGCCCATGTGGAAGCCACAGCTCTAGTAGAGTGAGCTGTAATCCGTTCAGGAGGCTGCCGTCCGGCAGTCTCATAAGCCAATCGGATGATGCTTTTTAGCCAGAAGGAAACAGAGGTAGCAGTAGCTTTCTGACCTCTCCTCTTACCAGAATAGACGACAAACAAGGATGATGTCTGTCTGAAATCCTTTGTTGCTTCTAAATAGAATTTTAAAACACGAACCACATCCAGATTATGTAACAAACGTTCCTTCTTCGAAACTGGATTCGAACACAGAGAAGGAACAACTATTTCCTGGTTAATATTCCTATTGGAAACCACTTTTGGAAGAAAACCAGGCTAGGTACGTAAAACTACCTTATCTGTATGAAAAACCAGATAGGGTGAATTACACTGCAAAGCAGACAATTCAGAAACTCTTCTAACAGAAGAAATAGCAACCAAAAACAAAACTTTCCAAGATAGTAACTTAATATCTATGGAATGTAAAGGTTCAAACGGAACCCCTTGAAGAACTGAAAGAACTAAGTTTAGACTCCATGGAGGAGTCACAGGTCTGTAGACAGACTTGATTCTGACTAACGCCTGTACAAACGCTTGAACATCTGGCACGGCTGCCAGACGTTTGTGCAACAAAACAGACAGAGCAGATATCTGTCCCTTTAGAGAACTAGCTGACAGATCTTTCTCCAATCCCTCTTGGAGAAAGGAAAGTATTCTTGGAATCTTAATTTTACTCCATGAGTAACCCTTGGATTCGCACCAACAGAGATATTTTTGCCATATCTTATGGTAAATTTTCCTGGTCACAGGCTTTCTGGCCTGAACCAGAGTATCTATAACAGATTCCGAAAACCCATGCTTAGATAGGATCAAGCGTTCAATCTCCAAGCAGTCAGTTGCAGAGAAACTAGGTTTGAAAGTTCGAATGGACCTTGTACTAGAAGGTCCTGTCTCAAAGGTAGCTTCCATGGTGGAACCGATGACATATTCACCAGGTCTGCATACCAAGTCCTGCGTGGCCACGCAGAAGCTATTAGAATCACCGAAGCCTTCTCCTGTTTGATCCTGGCTACTAGCCTGGGAAGGAGAGGAAACGGTGGAAGACATAAGCTAGATTGAACGAACAAGGCGCCACTAATGCATCCACCAATGTCGCCTTGGGATCCCTGGACCTGGACCCGTAGCGTGGAACCCTGGAGTTCTGACGAGACGCCATCAGATCCATATCTGGAATGCCCCATAGTTGAGTTAACTGGACAAAGACCTCCGGGTGAAGTTCCCACTCCCCCGGATGGAAAGTCTGACGACTCAAATAATCCGCCTCCCAGTTGTTTACTCCTGGGATGTGAATTGCAGATAGATGGCAGGAGTGATCCTCCGCCCATTTGATTATCTTGGATACTTCTCTCATCGCCAGGGAACTCTTTGTTCCTCCCTGATGATTGATGTACGCCACAGTCGTCATGTTGTCCGACTGAAATCTTATAAATTTGGCCTTCACTAGTTGAGGCCAAGCCAGGAGCGCATTGAATATCGCTCTCAGTTCCAAAATGTTTATCGGGAGAAGAGATTCTTCCCGAGACCATAGACCCTGAGCTTTCAGGAAGTCCCAGACCGCGCCCCAGCCTAAGAGACTGGCGTCGGTCGTGACAATGATCCACTCTGGTCTGCGGAAACTCATTCCCTGAGACAGGTGATCCTGAGACAACCACCAGAGGAGCGATTCTCTGGTTTTCTGGTCCATTTGAATCTGGGGAGACAAATCTGCATAATCCCCATTCCACTGCCTGAGCATGCACAATTGCAGTGATCTTAGATGAATTCTGGCAAACGGGACTATGTCCATTGCTGCAACCATTAGACCGATTACCTCCATGCACTGAGCCACAGACGGCTGAGGAATGGCGTGAAGAACTCGACAAGCATTTGAAAGTTTTGACTTCCTGACCTCCGTCAGAAAGATTTTCATTTCTACCGAGTCTATTATTGTTCCCAGGAAAGGAACCCTTGTGACCGGGGACAGAGAACTTTTTTTTTTTTCTACGTTGACCTTCCACCCGTGAGACCTTAGGAAGGCAAGAACAATATCTGTATGAGCCTTGGCTCTGAGAAAAGACGACGCCTGTATTAAGATGTCATCCAGGTAAGGTGCTACTGCAATGCCCCGCGGTCTTAGTACCGCTAGAAGGGACCCTAGCACCTTTGTGAAAATTCTGGGAGCGGTGGCTAACCCGAAAGGAAGAGCCACGAACTGGTAATGCTTGTCCAGAAAGGCGAACCTTAAGAACGGATGGTGATTTTTGTGGATAGGAATATGCAGGTTTGCATCCTTTAGGTCCACGGTAGTCATGTATTGATCCTCCTGGATCATTGGTAAAATTGTTCGAATTGTTTCCATTTTGAATGATGGAACTTTGAGGAATTTGTTTAGGATCTTTAAATCCAGAATTGGCCTGAACGTTCCCTCCTTTTTGGGAACTACAAACCGGTTTGAGTAAAAAGTAAGAATGCCTGTTTCCTTATCTGTCTAAAGATAAGCAAGACATGAGGAACCTTCCCCTTGGGGAAAGGTCTTTGAACTCTAGAAGGTACCCCTGAGAGACAATTTCTAGTGCCAAGGGGTCCGGAACATCTCTTGCCCAAGCCTGAGCAAAGAGAGAAAGTCTGCCCCCTACTAGATCCGGTCCCGGATCGGGGCTACCCTTTCATGCTGTCTTGGTAGCAGCAGCAGGCTTCTTGGCCTGTTTACCCTTGTTCCAGCCCTGCAAAGGTTTCCATGTTGGCTTGGGCTGGTAAGCATTACCCTCTTGCTTAGTAGCTGTAGAGGTTGAAGCAGGTCCGTTCCTGAAGTTGCGAAAGGAACGAAAATTGGTCTTGTTTTTAGCCTTGAAGGCTCTACCTTGTGGAGGGGCATGGCCCTTTCCCAGTGATATCTGAAATAATCTCTTTCAACTCTGGCCCGAATAGGGTCTTACCCTTGAAAGGAATATTAAGCAATTTTGTTTTGGACGACCCATCAGCCGACCATGATTTTAGCCAAAGCACTCTGCGTGCCACAATGGCAAAACCAGAATTTTTCGCCGCTAGTTTAGCTACTTGCAAAGCGGCATCTGTGATGAAAGAATTAGCCAGCTTTAGGGCGTGAATTCTATCCATGACTTCGACATAAGAAGTCTCCTTCTGGAGCGAGTTTTCCAGTTCCTCAAACTAAAAAGCCGCTGCAGTAGTTACAGGAAAAATGCAGGAAATTGGTCGAAGAAGGAAACCTTGTAGAACAAAAATTCTCTTAAGTAAACCTTCTCATTTTGTATTCTTTGAAAGCGCAACTGTCTTCTATTGGTATAGTCGTGTGCTTAGCTAGCGTTGAAACTGCCCCCTCTATCTTGGGGACCGTCTGCCACGCGTCCCTTCTAGGGTCAACAATTGGGAACATTTTCTAAAATATTGGAGGGGGAACAAAAAGGTACACCTGGCTTCTCCCACTCCTTAGACACGATATCCGCCATCTTAGGTATCGGAAACGCATCAGTGTGTACTGGGACCTCTAGGAATTTGTCCATTTTACACAATTTTTCTGGGATCACCAAAGGATCACAATCATCAAGTGCAACTAGGACCTCCTTAAGTAGGGCGCGGAGGTGTTCTAGCTTAAATTTAAATGTTATGGTATCAGGCTCTGTCTGCTGAGAAACTTTTCCTGTCAGAAATTTCTCCCTCAGACAGGCCCTCCCTCACCGCCAAGTCAGATTGATGTGAGGGCACTACAGATAAATTATCCTCTGCGTCTGCTTGCTCATTGTCTGTGTTTAAAACTGAGCAATCACGCTTGGTAGGAAAAGCTGGCAGTTTGGATAAAAAATGCTAATTGTTGCATAGTAATCGTAATTGGTGAGCTAGATGTACTGGGCATCGCATGCGTGGGCATAGCTGGTGTTGACACAGAAGGAGAGCAACGCAAGCTATCTTCACTACCTTCAGCTAAAGAATCATCTTGGGCTATATTTTTAACTGTGATTGTACTGTCCTTATGCTGTTTGGACGCTATGGCACACTTCACACATAAATTTAATGGGGGAACCACCTTGGCCTTTGGACATACAGAACATAGGTTATCTGAAGGGTCAGACATGTTTGAAAGACTTAAACAGAGCTACAATGCAATAAAAATTATTTTTGACAAAAACGTTACTGTCTCTTTAAATAATAAAAGTGCACACTTTATTATTGAAACATCAAAAAACCATGAAATAAACATCCGATTTTTATGAAATTTTCACCACAGAGTCTTAATGCTTTGAAAAGATTGCACACAAATTTTCAGACCAATTAACCCCTTAATGCCCAAACCGGAGCTAATAACAGTTATTAACAGGTTAAAACACTACAGTACTAGCCACAGCTTCCACTGTAGCCCATTACCTTCCTAGGGATTATTTTAGTAGGAAATAAGCCTCTCTGGAGCCTTTTCTGATCCCACATGAAGCTGTATGGACTGCCTAGGCAAAAAACAACTGCGCAATTGAGGCCTGAAAATGAGGCCTCCTCCCTCTTCATTCCAGAGTGAAGGGGCCTTTCTGACTAGATTTAGGTGCCCAAATAAGTGCCAGTCTGAAATTAAACCCCAAAAGTGATTTAAAGTCTGAAAAAAACACCTTATTTATAGTGAAAAACATGCTAAAAAGCAATCGATTTTAAAGCCCACAATAGTGTCAACCAGCATAGAGCCCTAAATATAAGCCATCATTTTATTACAGAGTCTAAGAAAAAAATGGCTTACCTATCCCAGAGGGAATTTCTGACAGTCTTCTAGCATTACATGGTCTTGTTACAAAAATGACTGATCATACCTGAAGAAGTTAAGCCTGCAAACTGTTCCCCCCAACTGATGTTCTCTGGTTTCAACAGTCCTGCGTGGGAACAGCAATGGATTTTAGTTACTGGTGCTAAAATCATCCTCCTCTCAACAGAAATCTTCATCACTTTCTGCTGTAGAGTAAATAGTACAAGCCTGCACTATATAAAAATAACAAACTCTTGATAGAAGAAATAAAAAACTACAACTAACACCACATACTCTTTACCACCCCCGTGGAGATGCTACTTGTTCAGAGCGGCAAAGAGAATGACTGGGGGGTGGAGCTAGAGGGGGGACTATATGGACAGCTTTGCTGTGTGCTCTCTTTGCCACTTCCTGTAGGGAATGAGAATATCCCACAAGTAAGGATGAAGCCGTGGACCGGACACACCAATGTAGGAGAAATGAACTTCGCTGATTCTAACATATCGCACTGGTTTCGATATGTCCGAATCAAAGTGCAGCCTACTCCCAACTAGCACCCTGACCGTTATATCTCCATATGGGGATTCAATAATAACCACAATTTACTTTGCACCCTTGGCTACCACATTGTGTTTTTATAAGTACACTATTTTTTACTTTTATTTTATTAACCTCTTGAGTGCTAACGATGGCTCTGAGCCGTCGCAAATTGTCTTACTCATGTGCTAACAACGGCTCAGAGTAGTCGCTAGCACTCTCCCAACTTGAGGGAGATCTGGAGGCTTCCACTCGCTCCTACCCCGGCGATCGGGCCTGTATAGTGACAGGCATCGCCAGGACTTCACGTTTTGAGCAGTGACGTCACGCGCAATGACATGATGACGTCACCACACAACTTTATTTAAAATGGACGATGTAAAGTATAGGGAAAGGGGGCATGCTGCTTAGAAGCCTGTATCTCAGGATTCTAAGCAGCTACAGACCCCCAAGACCCACCATTGGAACGGTAATCGCCTAACCTTTTAAACTGTATAGGGATCTGTAAAAAAAAAAAGTTATAAAAAAAGTTTTATGTAAAAACATAATTTTTTTTCCAGCTTAACACTTAAAGGGTTAAAAGTTAAGTTTTAACCCCCTTCTTACAGCTTTGTAAATACAATCCCCTTTTTTCAGTGTTGCAGAGTGCTTATAATGTACACACTATTCCAGTGGTTTGTCACTAGAATTTTGTAAATATAATTGCCTTTAGTGTGCAGCAGCGTCTTTTTCCTTTACAGTAAACCATTGTTGATAGTACTATTTTCAGTACAACTAAACAATTAATATTAGGAAACAACACTTGCTATCAGTCTTTCTCTTCCTTGTGTATACTCCCACTAGCACGCCTATACTTACGTCACATCTAACCTACACTGCCCCTGCTCCGCCTCGCTACCTCCCACCGACTGCCTACACCAATCTTAGGGCTAACTTACACTTCCCCTGCAATACACAGCTAACTCTGACCACCTATGTCACGCCTAACCTACACAACCCTGGAATGTCCAGCTAAGTCCCTAATTCCGCCTACACTTACATAATGTCTAACCTACACTCCCCTTGAAAGACCCAGCTATCTCCAACATACTGTCTTCTGTCTGAAAAATACCTCAGTATAATAAACTATACTAAATAGTAAACCTCCTCATTATAACTATAGGAGCTATGTCGCTAAAAGTATAAACAATGGTTAAATGATGTGTCACAGAGATGCGGTAAACACTGTTGGCAGACCGCAAAAACTTTTCCGGCCTAGCCGGGCTCCTGGAACTGAGCGTCGGACCAGAATTGAGCTCAGTCCGGCACTTCTTAAAAGGGGTGTCAATCAAGCAGGGTGCATGAGATCAAGTCGCCCTTTTAGTATGTTGTTGGCAATTTCATGAGGCACTTGGGGATACCACTTGTTTGGGGGTGCTACCTTGTGGGAGGAATAGGGGGCCGGAAATGAAGTGTCCCTACTTCTCCTAGACAAAATATGCATTTTCATATACAATGTAGATTATTTAAAGTATTGTAGATATCTTAAAAGGGATTTATTGTTGCTTGCTGTGTTTATTATTTCAAACAAATATATATTTGAAAATATATGTTTATGTTTAAAATAATAGAAAGCAACATTAAATACATTTTAATGTTTCAATTATACTGTCTTTAATAACAAATAATAAACATAACAAGCAACATTAATTACATATTATAAACTATTAGATGAAGGAAACCATCGGCTAGATTACGAGTTTTGCGGTATGAGTGAAAAAGCAGCGTTAAGGCTCTTTTTCACTACCGCTGGTATTACGAGTCTTGCAAGTTTAGGGGCACCGCACACTTTTTTGGCCGTAACGCAACGTAGTTACCGCAGCTTTCAAAAAGTCCTTTTTCAATGGGACTTTCATAGCGCCAGTATTACGAGTCTGCCTGGGAGGCCAAAAAGTGAGCGGTACACCCTATACCGCCAAGATCAATACGTAAACTGAAAGCTGTAACATAAAACTCATAACTAAAGTGCTAAAAAGTACACTAGCACCCATAAACTACCTATTAACCCCTAAACCGAGGGCCTCCAGCATCACAAACACTAAAATAAATTTATTAACCTCTAATCTGCCGCTCCGGACATCACCACCACTATAATAAACATATTAACCCCTAAACCGCCGCACTCCCGAATCACAAACACTAGTTAAATATTATTAACCCCTAATCTGCCGCCCCTAACATTGCCGCCACCTACCTACATTTATTAACCCCTTATCTTCTGCCCCCAATGTCGCCACCACTATACTAAAGTTATTAACCCCTAAACCTAACCCTAACCCCCATTAACTTTAATGTAATTAAAATAAATCTAAATAAAACCTACTATTAATAACTAATTTATTCCTATTTAAAACTAAATACTTACCTATAAAATAAACCCTAAGCTAGCTAAAATATAACTAATAGTTACATTGTAGCTAGCTTAGGTTTTAGTTTTATTTCACCGGCAAGTTTGTATTTATTTTAACTAGTTAGAATAGTTACTAAATAGTTATTAACTATTTACTAACTACCTAGCTAAAATAAATACAAACTTACCTGTAAAATAAAACCTAACCTGTCTTACACTAACACCTAACCTTACACTACAATTAAATCAATTACATAAATTAAATACAATTAACTAAATTACAAAAAAAACAAAACACTAAATTACACAAAATAAAAAAAGAAACGAACAGATATTTAAACTAATTACACCTAATCTAATAGCTCTATCAAAATTAAAAAAGCCCCCCCCCAAAATAAAAAAACCCTAGCCTAAACTAAACTACCAATAACCCTTAAAAGGGCCCCCTTTGCGGGGCATTGCCCCAAAGAAATCAGCTCTTTTATCTGTAAAAAAAAATACAAACAACCCCCCAACAGTAAAACCAAACCCACCACCCACACAACCAACCCCCCAAATAAAATCCTAACTAAAAAAAACCTAAGCTCCCCATTGCCCTGAAAAGGGCATTATTTGGATGGGCATTGCCCTTAAAAGGGCATTTAGCTCTTTTTCCGCCCAAAAGCCCTAATCTAAAAATAAAACCCACCCAATAAACCCTTAAAAAACCTAACACTAACCCCTGAAGATCCACTTACAGTTTTTGAAGACCCGACAGCCATCCTCAACGAAGTTGGCAGAAGTCCTCAACGAAGCGGCAGAAATCTTCATCCAACCGGGCAGAAGTCTTCATCCAACCGGGCAGAAGTCTTCATCCAACCGGGCAGAAGTCTTCTATCTTCATCCATCCGGTGCGGAGCGGGTCCATCTTCATGACATCCGGCACGGAGCATCCTCTTCTCTTGACGGCTAACAAAGAATGAAGGTTCCTTTAAGTGACGTCATCCAAGATGGCGTCCCTTGAATTCCGATTGGCTGATATCAGCCAATCGGAACTAAAGGTGAAAAATCCAATTGGCTGATGCAATCAGTCAACAGGATTGAGTTTCAATCCTATTGGCTGATCCAATCAGCCAATAGGATTGAGCTCACATTCTATTGGCTGATTGGAACAGCAAATCGGAATTCAAGGGACGCCATCTTGGATGACGTCACTTAAAGGAACCTTCATTCTTCATTAGCCGTCAAGAGAAGAGGATGCTCCACGCCGGATGTCTTGAAGATGGGCCCGCTCCACGCCGGATGGATGAAGATAGAAGATCTCGTCTGGATGAAGACTTCTGCCACTTCGTTGAGGACTTCTGCCGGCTTCGTTGAGGATGGATGTCGGGTCTTCAAAAACTGTAAGTGGATCTTAGGGGGTTAGTGTTAGATTTTTTTTGGGGGGTTATTGAGTGGGTTTTATTTTTAGATTAGGGCTTTTGGGCGGAAAAAGAGCTAAATGCACTTTTAAGGGCAATGCCCATCCAAATGCCCTTTTCAGTGCAATGGGGAGCTTAGGTTTTATTAGTTAGAATTTTATTTGGGGGGTTGGTTGTGTGGGTGGTGGGTTTTACTGTTGGGGGGTTGTTTGTAATTTTTTTTTTTAAGAGCCGATTTCTTTGGGGCAATGCCCTGCAAAAGGCCCTTTTAAGGGCTATTGGTAGTTTAGGCTAGGGTTTTTTTTATTTTGGGGGGCTTTTTATATTTTGATAGGGCTATTAGATTAGGTGTAATTAGTTTAAATATCTGATAATTTCTTTTTTATTTTGTGTAATTTAGTATTTGTTTGTTTTTGTAAGTTAGTTAATTGTATTTAATTTATGTAATTGGTTTAATTGTAGTGTAAGGTTATGTGTTAGTGTAAGACAGACTAGGTTTTATTTTACAGTCAAGTTTGTATTTATTTTAGCTAGGTAGTTAGTAAATAGTTAATAACTATTTAGTAACTATTCTACCTAGTTAAAATAAATACAAACTTGCCTGTGAAATAAAAATAAAACCTAAGCTAGCTACAATGCAACTATTAGTTATATTGTAGCTAGCTTAGGGTTTATTTTATAGGTAAGTATTTAGTTTTAAATAGGAATTATTTAGTTATTAATAGTAGGTTTTATTTAGATTTATTTTAATTGCATTAAAGTTAGTGGGTGTTAGGGTTAGACTTGGGGTTAATAAATTTAGTATAGTGGCGGCGACATTGGGGGCGGCAGATTAGGGGTTAATAAGTGTAGGTAGGTTGCAGCGACATTGGGGCGGGACATTAGGGGTTAATAACATTATGTAGGTGTCAGCGATGTTGGGGGCAGCAGATTAGGGGTTAATAAGTATAATGTAGGTGTCAGCGATGTCGGGCGGCAGATTAGGGGTTAATAAGTATAATGTAGGTATCGGCGATGTAGGAGGCAGCAGATTAAGGGTTAATAAGTGTAAGATTAGGGGTGTTTCGACTCGGGGTTCATGTTAGGGTGTTAGGTGTAAACATAAATTTTGTTTCCCCATAGGAATCAATGGGGCTGCGTTACGGAGCTTTACGCTGCTTTTTTGCAGGTGTTAGTTTTTTTTTTAGCCGGCTCTCCCCATTGATGTCTATGGGGAACTCGTGCACGAGCACGTAAAACCAGCTTACCGCAGCTTTCAGCAGTGCTGGTACTGGAGTGCGGAATGGAGCTCAATTTTGCTCTACGCTCACTTCTTGCCTGCTAACGCTGGGTTTTTATAAACCTGTAATACCAGCGCTGTAGGGAAGTGAGCGGTGCAAATAACTTGTAAGTTAGTACCGCACCGCTCATAATGCAAAACTCGTAATCTAGCCGTAAAGTAGTAAAAATGTATATACTAACTAAATCAAATGACAACAGAGGTGCAGACCCTTGAACTATATAATTAAAAAATATGGAGAAAGAGCCAATAAGGATCAGTAGTCCTTATAAAAAAAGACAGGGAATTCAGCACAATTACTCAAAGTTGTCCACAATTCATAAATGTTTATTTCAAAACTGTTTTTATTTTCATCACACGTGTGAATCTTAGGATATCCATGAAGTGAAAAGCAAAACAAAAATAAAAAAAGTAGAAATACAAACCAGCATATCAAAAAACTAAAAATCTGACCAATAGTGATACACATTGAGAGAAGCCTCTTAAAGGCACAAATATATGATAAGACATATACATATGGGAGTTTCAAAATTGGGAAAAACTTACACCTCCATCAGAGGGCAACCCCACAAACATATTTTAGGGATCTGTTGCCTTGATTAAATTTCAGGATCTATGTAGTAACCCAAGAAACTGTCCATAATATAGTAAATATAAAGCGTGAATATGCAGACACATAACTTACTGTTGGGAACTAATACCCAAGCTGTGAAGTCCACGAAAAAATGGGTGGAACCAAAAGGAAAAAAAAGGTAGGCACCTATTTACCAGGAACTACTGCCTGAAATCCTTATTTGCTTGGACATAGAACCTCAAAATCCTGACAACATTCAAGTTGTACAACAATCACTCCTTGGAAGGTTTGAGGTTTGGATAAAAACAAAACAACCCCCCCCCCCCACACTAGTTCCTGAATAATATTTTCCTAAGAGTCTACCTTCAAAGATTACCTGATAGTATTTAATATGTGAATGGATTCCAATGGAGGATATTGTAATACTCTTAACACTGTTAAGATTCCAAGAAGTAGAGACTGGTTTGAAAACAGGTCTGATTCTAAACAGAGCTGGAACCAGAGCTTGATATGTGTAAGACGAGCTAAATTCCTAAGTAGTTGGACATAAAAAACAAAATATGACCCTTCAAATAGCTGGCCAATGAACCCTTGTGACTTTGTCATGGAGAATTTACAAAATAAAGGGGAAACCTAAAAGGAATGCCATGGATAACCCCAGTCCAGCCACCAATAAAGATAAATTTACCTAATGACGACCTACCAACCTGAATCAAGGTATCTACCACTAAGTCTGAAAACCCCCTTTGGAAAGGAATCAAATCATTCAACCTCCAAGAAGTCAAACAGAGATTGAAGATATTGAAAAAGAAAAACCTTGAGCCAACAGATCTTGGCATGAAGGAAGACGCCACTGAGAAGTGTTGGACAACTGAACCAGATTGAAATATCAAGTTCTGCACGGTCAAGCAGAAGCATGTTCCTGTTTGATCTGGGTAATCACCATTGTAGGAATAGATGAACTAGATGAAACAGCCAAAGGACTTCAAGAGTATATCAATTTGGTTTGAGGATCTTTTGAGCTCAAACAGTACATGGAAGTTTGTGGTTCAAGCAAAACACTTGAACTGTGGGAACTGTTGAAAATAATAAGCAATATCTGTCTCCGTTTTCTGCAGTGCGTTGAGGCCTGAATGGGTTAATTTGTAAGCGGGCATAATTAGTCAGGAGAGGCCAGTCTTGTTTAATGGGGCTATAAAATGTAGCTACTTTTGAATGTATGTCTGTTTATTTTTTTCTAAATCTAATCTCTTTCTATCCTTGTATCAGTGAACACTTAAGTTCATTGGTATCCTGATAGGCCAAATATATGTGTGTATATGAATGTATGTATACCATAAAGTAAGTAAGCTTGCAGAATTATATGCTTTTTACATAAGGAATGTCTCAGAAAAAGCAGACACTAGTTTATCCCTGACCTTTGCCATTTTTTGATATACGGTCAGACACAGTCAAACCAGCTAAATTCATGAATAGAACTTAGTGACTAAAATTTTGTATAACTATTATTTACTTATGTTATAACCATATTTGGTAAAACCCTTGCATTTTGTTAGCTAGCCAATCATGAACTGTATTCGCATAGATATGGAGTTCAGGAATGCCCTGTCTCCTGTGTATAAATACCTGGGATGGGGACTTACCACCCAGAGAAAACCTTGTATTCTCGCCTCACTGCAGTGTGTGTATTTTCAATAAACGAACCCTCTTCAACCTGTCGTGGTCTGAGGAGTTATTCAGTCCAGGGTGAATATCACCAACACATGGCGTCACGATGGTACAACCTCAGACACCAGTCCAAGTGGCAAAGACTTTCTGCTCCAGGGGCACTCAATTAAGATCAGTCTTCTGAATGGTAAGAGCATTTTCTGTTTTTAGTGTAACAGTAATTGAGTGTCTCTGGGTAAGGGGTCAGAGCTGTTTGGAGTTTTGGGTGACGCTATCCTAAGAGGCTCCGTTTATTGTTTAATTAATGTTGTATGTTGTATCGTGTAAATTGTTTTTGTAAAATAAGAAACGTGTGACCTAGGAGGGTATTTATTTAAAGGCAACTAGGATTAGGAGACTGGGTTTACAGTTCTAGCCGCCCGACCTGACTGCAAGTCCAACCGGACGTTAAGCAGTCAGTGTTTGACTGCAAGGGGGAGACTGTGACAAACCCATATCCGAAACTGTGACCTAGCAGACACCCTAAGAGGACACATAGTTATCTGATTATTTGTTTAGGAAAACCTCCTGGATAAGCCCTGATTAGACAGCTTTATTTCTTGTATGAGCGCTGATAGTATTCACAGTGAAGAAAATATTGTTAGTCTTAGTGAAGGGGCTATCCCGGGTAGACATAAGACTGCAGCGGTCATTTAAGGGCAGGCACGTGGTGTAGTGTTGCCGGTTGGGGTGAAGGTTCCCTGATACAATACAATTCTCTTTTGTTCTGTTTTGTTGTTTTAGTTTTTTAGAATTTGTGTTAATTGTAATTAAAAACCCCAAGTGACATTTAAAAAAAATAGTAAAAAAAGTCAATTTAAAATGGGACATAGTTAGACAATCCAGCTATTGATCTTATGTCTTCACTTTTGTTTTAACTTCACTTTTTCCAATAAAGCTAGTTGATGTTTTATTGAAATGCGCCTGGAAGATTCGCCTGTTTTGTTTGTATGTCACTACTTGGAAAAATATTTTTTTACTGGGCTCGAAACTCGGCACACAGGTTACATAGTGGTGTATTGGGGCTACAGGGACGTAGGAGGGAATCCTATTGGTGGAAAAGAGGAGTCACGTCACAGACCGGAAGTGCAGAGGGGAAGCGTGCAATGAGCCAGTGTTGCAGAAGTGTTGGAGCGGCATATACACTTGTGGAAGCCGCGCAGCAGGCTACTACCTTTGGGAGCGAAAAGATCAAGGTTCGGTAAGAAGCAAAATTACAAGGGCTTCCGATGACAAGCTAACAAGCAAGAGTGGTGAGTTACACATTATTCCGGTTTATGCCGATATTCTTTTGTTATACCGTAGACCTTGTTTCAACACCCCTAAGCAAGCGCACACAACTTATGACCTTTTGAAAAACTGCACATGAAGTTTGTTTTTTAGATGTTTGGCCTCATTTATATCCTCCTCGACAGGACTTATAATTCCCTCCCCATACACCACGCACCTTGAGCCACACTAGGGAGAGTTTTCCTGTCTTGCTTATCTATAGTTCCTCTAAAGGCTGTTCCGTTAATTTTAAATGGCCAAAGGGTTCCCCAGCAGAATATATGAATCAACACCATGGCCCTTTTTGTAATAAGCATCATACTAAATGGTCCCGAATAACAAATTATATTCTGGACCATATATGGCCAGAGGGTGGCTCTTGGAACCTAGATAAAATAAATACCCTAAGTAATGTTTTAACAGAGGTTTCAAAAAAGAACAACCCTACATCAGAAGCATATTTGAAATGGAATACTGAGGCAGTAAAAAGACAGCGTGAGTAGTTAAAGGCTTCGCTAGAGGATAATTCTCAAAAAGAAATTAAAAAATTAGAATTAAATCTCCCAGTAAGGGAAGAAAAAGAGCAAAAAAATAAGAAAAAGAGTGCAATTGGTATAGGAATAGTGATAGATGGACTGGCAAAAGTATGTGGTAGAAAAGTTTGTGTTGTTTTAATGATTAAAAGATGAAGAAATAAATTAAAAACTGTGCTTTATATTTCTTAATTGACATTTTAAGTAGAGTAAACCATGTTTTAGTGTTTGTCATCAGGGAGTACCCATGGACAAAGTAATTGTATATTATACAATTTTGTGAAAATGGGATTAATTGAGAGGAAATGTATTTCTTTGTTAGATGGTTCAGAATGTAATGCTCATGAAAATGTGTATAAATATTAAAGGAGGTGCTGGACGTATGTAAGGAGATATTAGAAGTTTGTATGGTAGGTTTTTCCACCTTAGGAGTGAATATTTTTTACATAGTGGTCGATTGTCAGTGTTCAATGCTTCTCTGCTGTATGATTTTGTCAGAGCAATAGTGCACAATGTGTAGTTGAAGGTAAATGTTGTATTTTGAACTTTTGTGTGTATAAGGTTTGTGTTCTCCAATGAAATTACACAGAATTATTGATGGCAAGTTATTTGCTGCAAATTTTCTTATATATATATATATATATATATATATATATATATATATATATATATATATATATATATATATATTGTCTTGTATTGATTTGCAGTACTGTCCAGCTGCAATAAATATGCAAAGACAATATTTATTTTAAAATATTTAGTGGATTAATACAATTAAACCATGTATCATCTTAATAAAGATGTTTGTATATAGTTGTTTAACTTCTTTTACTTCATTTTTCAAGTGGAATAAAATGTTTTAACGCTAGAAAAATGTGACACAGAAAAGACTTTGAGCAGTCAGACAGTAAAAACCCAGGAGCTGCGGTGCTATGAGAAAAGCGAGGGGGGAGGGGACTGTTTAACCCTAAGAAAGATGCAGACTCTGACTGACTGTCAGTTCTTGTTAGACAAAGCAAATAGCCTCTTGTAAATATAGCCAAAATTTTTAATGATTACTGGAGTTGGAAATAAGGGTATATCATACCACATATCAGAACCTTTGAGTGTAACTGTAGGTCCTGAAACAGAATGACATGTTCCAAAACTGTTTAATAATTTCATTAGGAAAGACTTACTGTGTAAACTAGGGAAAGTTTTCTTTAATGTGTCTAGAGGGGAACAAGAAAGTGTATACCTGCCTTGGAGTGATAATTGCAGAATGTATGTGTTAAAGATTTGTGACTAATAAAATCAGCAGGGGAAATGTTTTATTGAAATTAAAGGGATAGTGTACTTGACATTTTTTATGGTTTAAAAAAAAAGATAGATAGTCCCTTTGTTAACCATTCCACAGTTTTACATAATCAACACGGTTGTATTGATAAACTTTTTTACCGCTGTGATTACTTAGTATCCAAATCTCTGCAGACTGCCCACTTATCTCAGTGCTTTTTTTTTTTTACAAACTTGCAATTTGGCCAATTAGTGCTGACTCTTGCATCAGTGAATGTTGTATATGTAGCACAGTTAAACTAGCAGTGCATTACTTAGTATTTCACAGCCAGACAGTGAAATAAGAGACGGCCTACAAGTTCTTAGAAATAAGCTTTTGAGCCTACCTAGTTTTAGCCTTTAACAAAGAATACCAAGCGAACCAAGCAAATTTGATGATAGAAGTAAATGTGAAGGTTGTTTGGAATTACATGCCCTATCTAAATCATTAAAGTTCAATTTTATTGACCCTTTAAAGAGAAACATAAATTACCCTGTATTTTCCAATACCCCCTGTGTAAAATGCTGATTACTATTAGTTTAACATTTCTCAGAAACATCAATGCTCAAGTCTTTACATATCCAGGTACATGCTGCACAGTTAAAGAATGATAACCGTGTAGAGCGGTGATCTTATAATGGTTGAGAGTTTTTCCAGAAAAATAGCTCTGAAGCCAAAGTTGAAGGGGCCTGTCTGCGTACTATTTATCACAAATATAGCCACTGAAGCCACATAAGTTAAATCATGGATCTCACTACAAATTTGTACCACCACAGACTGATCCTGTCACTGGCAAGGAAATCCATAAAGACTGAGCCTTTGGGAAGTATCATTCTCCGATAGTGCTCGATTATTTCCTGAATATAATAAGTGTAAGATTAGGGGTTAATAAGTGTAAGATTAGGGGTGTTTCGACTCGGGGTTCATGTTAGGGTGTTAGGTGCAAACATAAAGTTTGTTTCCCCATAGGAATCAATGGGGCTGCGTTACGGAGCTTTACGCTGCTTTTTTGCAGGTGTTAGTTTTTTTTTTTAGCCGGCTCTCCCCATTGATGTCTATGGGGAACTCGTGCACGAGCACGTAAAACCAGCTTACCGCAGCTTTCAGCAGTGCTGGTATTGAAGTGCGGAATGGAGCTCAATTTTGCTCTACACTCACTTCTTGCCTGCTAACACCGGGTTTTTATAAACCTGTAATACCAGCGCTGTAGGGAAGTGAGCGGTGCAAATAACTTGTAAGTTAGTACCGCACCGCTCATAATGCAAAACTCGTAATCTAGCCGTAAAGTAGTAAAAATGTATATACTAACTAAATCAAATGACAACAGAGGTGCAGACCCTTGAACTATATAATTAAAAAATATGGAGAAAGAGCCAATAAGGATCAGTAGTCCTTTTAAAAAAAAAAGACAGGGAATTCAGCACAATTACTCAGTTGTCCACAATTCACAAATGTTTATTTCAAAACTGTTTTTATTTTCATCACACGTGTGAATCTTAGGATATCCATGAAGTGAAAAGCAAAACAAAAATCAAAAAAGTAGAAATACAAACCAGCATATCAAAAAACAAAAAATCTGACCAATAGTGATACACATTGAGAGAAGCCTCTTAAAGGCACAAATATATGATAAGACATGTACATATGGGAGTTTCAAAATTGGGAAAAAAACTTACACCTCCATCAGAGGGCAACCCCACAAACATATTTTAGGGATCTGTTGCCTTGATTAAATTTCAGGATCTATGTAGTAACCCATGAAACTGTCCATAATATAGTAAATATAAAGCGTGAATATGCAGACACATAACTTATTGTTGGGAACTAATACCCAAGCTGTGAAGTCCACGAAAAAATGGGTGGGACCAAAAGGGAAAAAAAGGTAGGCACCTATTTACCAGGAACTACTGCCTGAAATCCTTATTTGCTTGGACATAGAACCTCAAAATCCTGACAACATTTAAGTTGTTTAAAGCTAATGAACTCATTTTTTATTTGTCATTATAATTTCTATATGCTGCATTTACACCCTAGTGATGCTCTTACTGGTGTGTAAAGGAATTCTCTGTTTTATAAACTTTTAGTAATCACTCAAATGTTAGCAATTACTTTTTGTATGATTTATTTATTCTATTACTGTGTAATTGTGTTATATGTATATCAAACCCACCATGTATCCTTTTATATGTTTGGGTATTCTCATTGTTCCCAGTTTTGTCTGCCATGCCACCCCAATGGGAACAAGACAATGCATTTATTGTTACTACCACACTGATGGTACAGGTGCCTGTTGGATCTGTGGTTTCATACCACATAGCCATGAGTCTGGTACCTCTGTATTAATGTTCTTTTAGTTAAAATACTATTAAATTAGGCATTTCAACAATGTATACAAAGTTACACTATTGACAATGAAACATTACTATACATTCATTTTTATTTTGCTTCATTTTTTGTAAAGTACATATAAAAATTGTACTTGTTCAATTTTCTCCCAGCGATGATTAAGTAAATTATTTTAGCTAATGTATCTGGGAGGTTTTGTATATTGCTCCTTCCCCACATTCTCTATTTGTTTTTCTTTTTTTTGTTTATTTTTAGATGGATTATTAGTTTTGCATTCATTTCAATAGCAGTGAGCATTCAAGGTAGTTTAGGTGTTAATATAATTGTGCTTAAATACGTATATACTTATGTTTAGCTATTAGATACAGCTATTAGATAGAGATTAAAAAGCAATATACTGTATGTTTGTGGAAACCCCAGTCTCTGAAAAATTGTTTTTATATTAATCTATTTTAGATTTGTTATACCAGCTGCAGGGTATAAAATATATGCAGGTTTATTTATGTATATGAAGTAACTGGTTTTGTGCTTTTAAACCACAACCTATTACAATGTGCTGAGTTTCAGGTAATGCCATATCTCATTATGTTATCACTTTTTTTTACACACACTTGTTTCCTTATCTTTTATTTATGTGGAAAACCAAAGCTCAATACTTAAGAGAAAACAATGGAAAATTATAATTGTATTATTTAACTATTCTGCATGATACTTAGTTTAGTGTTTTGGTTTTTGATTTGACTTTTGGCCTGTCAGGATAAATTAGGTGTAAAGATACTACAAGGCTTGCCAATCTTTGTCATACTTATTGTTTTTCTTTCTCTCGTAGTAATCTGTCTCAAACTAATGCTACACAAGCTCTGTAACCTCATCAGCCCAGCAACCAGCAGACTAATGTCCTCCTGTGAAGCTCCAGCCTCGCTTGCGTCCCATTGCAATGACCACGACAACTCTGCACTGCAGTTTGAGATGGAGTTCACCCGACTAAATCAAATTATTGTTTGATGCTATTGTCACAGAGTTTAATAGCATCAGAGGAGGGACTGTTGAAAATAATAAGCAATATCTGTCTCTGTTTTTTGCAGTGCCTTGTGAGGTCTGAATGGGTTAATTTGTAAGTGGGCATTATTAGTGAGGAGAGGCCAGTCTTTTATAATGGGGCTATAAAATGTAGCTAGTTTTGAATGTATGTCTGTTTATTTTTTTCTAAATCTAATCTCTTTCTATCCTTGTATCAGTGAACACTTAAGTTCATTGGTATCCTGATAGGCCAAATATATGTGTGTATATGAATGTCTGTATACCATAAATTAAGTAAGCTTGCAGAATGATATGCTTTTTACACAACTCTTTTTGTAAACATATGGAATGTCTCAGAAAAAGCAGACAGTAGTTCATCCCTGACCTTTGCCCTTTTTTGATATACGGTCAGACACAGTCAAACCAGCTAATTTGATGAACAGAACTTAGTGACTAAAATTTTGTATAACTTATTTACTTATGTTATAACCATATTTGGTAAAACCTTTGCATTTTGTTAGCTAACCAATCATGACCTGTATTAGCATAGATATGGAGTTCAGGAATGCCCTGTTTCCTGTGTATAAATACCTGGGATGGGGACTTACCCCCCCCCCCCAGAGAAAACCTTGTATTCTCTCCTCACTGCAGTGTGTGTGTTTTCAATAAACAAACCGTCTTTAACTTGTCGTGGTCTGAAGAGTTATTCAGTCCAGGGTGAATATCACCAACAGAACCCTCCATGAAGAATCAATTGATCGAAGAATCTCCTAATTGTATAGTCTTGATAATTCCATGAATGAAATTGCTGAAATGGTACATAAATGAGATTCTACCCATGTTAGAATGGGATACACCTCCATAATAGCTAGGGTATTGCGAGTAATAGCCTGATGATTGATATAGGCTACAGACTTGATGTTGTCAGTCGGAAAAGAATAAAAAGAGAATGACCTGAGAAAAAGCCAAGCCTAAAAGCACCCTGAGAAATCACACAAAGTTCTAAAATATTGATTAGAAACCTTGCCAAACTCCCTGTGATCTCCTAGAGCAGCTGTCTCCAAACAGTGGTCCATGGACCACTGGTGGTCTCCAAGAAGATGTAGGTGGTCCTTGACACCATCAGTAGGAATTAATATACTGTGATGGTGTCACCCTTGTCTCACTGCAACTCCCTACAGTGCCTCTCCCTACGCACGTTGCGTAGTATTGCGCAACTGCCTCTCTGTTTCCAGCTCAAAAGCTGGCACTCAACCTTCTTCTGTCATTTGGAAGTATTCTCTCGGTTCTGTCATTTAGTTAATTCCAAAAATGTATTCTTAAAAATGTTTAAATATATACATAATGTAAACTTAGCTATGGTTATACTAGTTATGTACAGTGTGTGTGTGTATATATATATATATATATATATATATATATATATATATATACACATATATACATACAGGTGGCCCTCGGTTTACAACGGTTCAATTTACACCGTTTCAGAATAACAACCTTTTTTTTCAGTCATGTGACTGCTATTGAAATGCATTGAGAAGCAGTGCATTGATTAAAATAGCCAGCAGGTGGAGCTGTCCGCTTGTGTTGCAGCAAAGATATTGCAAGCCAAGCAAGCTAAAATTAATCAGTATAACTAGACCTGAGCTATTGAGCAGCTTACAAAGGAACAAGATCTTCCTGTCTATAAATCAGTCCAGTTTGGAATGCATAGAAAAAATTGTTTGCAGAAAAATGCAAGTAAAGTCTGTGTTATGTGATTATTTTATTAGGTTTATAATGATGTTTAGCAAATGTTTTTGTTCATTCAACTTAGTTTAATTATATATTCTGTGTTGTGTGATTATTTTATTAGGTTTATAATGCTGTTTAGCATTTAAAGTCTTCATTTCAAAGCTTTAAAAATAATGTATTAAGTGTTACTTATGACAATTTTGAGAGGGGCCTGGAACCTAACTCCCTCACTTCCCATTGACTTACATTATAAACTGGGTTTCAATTTACAACGGTTTCGATTTACAACCGTTCCTTCTGGAACCTAACCCCGGCGTAAACTGAGGGCTACCTGTATATATATATATATAAAATATAGAGAAAATAACTCATTGTGTAAACCATTTACAAATCTAAACAAGTCAGAAGACTTGCTTTAAACCTAGAAACTCTCTGACTACACTGTTTCCAATGCAGCAAAGGAATCTGGGTAAGATATGCAAATGAGGTTCACAATGACTCACCTTTTTACTTTTAGCCTGCTTTTTAAGACAAGCTTCCCTTTATGCCATAGTACTGCTGCATTACACAGCTTTCATGCTTAGCTAGGGTTAGTACAGTGACTCAGACCAATCCCAGGACAGCTGTTTCGTGGTTTTGCCACTCATCAGCTGGGAGTAGGTTGAGTCACTGCTTGGTAAAGTTCATTTCTGGGGGAAATTCAACAACAATTAAAATTATAGGGAGGCGAAAAGTGAGTTTAAAATCCTCCACTAAATACAAAATATAGAGACTTGTTTAGATTTGTAAATGGTTTACACAATGAGTTATTTTCTCTATATTTTGTATTTAGTGGAGGATTTTAAACTGTGAAGCTCATTTGCATATCTTACCCAGATTCCTTTACTGCATTGGAAACAGCGTAGTCAGAGAGTTTCTAGGTTTAAAGCAAGTCTTCTGACTTGTTTAGATTTGTAAATGGTTTACACAATGAGTTATTTTCTCTTTATTTTGTATTTAGTGGAGGATTTTAAACTCACTTTTCCCCTCCCTATAATTTTAATTGTTGTTATATATATATATATATATATATATATATATATATATATATATATATATATACTGTATATATACACAGGTATACCTCACTTTACAGCGCTTTGTGGAGCTAAAGTTCGAATCTCCAAGGATTTTGAAAGAGCGCTGTAATCATTGTGAGATTGGGAGAAAAGTGACTGTCACCATTTTGTTATGCGCAGTTCACTTTGTTTACAGCATTACAGTGCAATCTATGTCTGTGTTATAGTCTGGCAAATTTTACTACAGTAATTGTCAGTATTTTACAGGTACAGTATTTTTTGAATACTAATTGAATACTGTCCTGTGCTAGTGTTAAACTAAACGTAGCGCTATTGCACCCCTAATATATGTTAGTTTATACATGTTTTCAAGTTTTTAAGCACACTGGCAAGTGAAAAGAAAGCAAAAACCGCATTGTTTCACTTTAAGGTGGTTTTCACTTTACAGCGGGGCTCCGGTCCCTAACCCGCTGTATGAGCGGAGTATACTTGTACACATTATAGAGGTTTGTACCTTTTAAAAAATCATGTTAGTGGTCCACGGGATTCAAAATTGTGTCTAGTGGTCCCTGAGGTCCTAAAGGCTGGCGACCCCTGTCCTAGAGCCCCAGACCATACCCCAGTCCAATATGCCTGAGTCAGTGGAATTATTTACCATGAAGGATTGAAAAACGACATCCCCCAAAAAGCTGAATAGGACAGCCACCAAGGAGATTGTCTGACAGATAGATCTAGAAGAATTATCTGAGACAAAATCAGAGTGGACCCCTTCCACTACCTTAGCCTACATTATTCTATAGAATGCCAATTAAAACTTGTGAATGTAATTGAATCTGATGTTACCACCATTAGGTCTACTACCTTCATACACTGAGCCACAGAAACCCGAAAAGAGACTGTAGGTTAAAACAGGCAAATTGAAAATTGAATTTGCATTGATCTGTTAAAAACAGCTGCATGGGAGACGAATCTATAATCACTCTCAGTAATCACTCTCAGAGTATAAGCAATCGCTAAACTGATGAGGCCTGAGCCAAATATCATCCAAAAATGGAGATCCAGCTATATCATGAGCGCTGACAACTAACAGGAGAGCACTCAGAACCTTAGTGAATCTCCTGGGAGCAGTAGCTAGATCAAAGAACTACAAACTGATGTCTGTTCAAAAAGCAAACCAGAAAAACTAGAGATGATCTTTGCAAATAGTAATAAGTCTATGGAAGAAAGAATAGATTAAATCAATACAAATAATAATAAGAGGACCCTCAGAAACCTGTTCAGGAACTCTAGATCAAATATAAAAAGGGGCTAACGGTTCCTTCCTTTCTTAAAACAATGGAAAAATGTATGTAAAAATGGTTCCCTTGTTCTGACAGAGGAACAGGAATATAACTTCCATGTCCTCCTGATCCTGAATACATTGAATAAATGCCCTTGGTCTCTTTAAGACCTGAGACAGAAGAGACCTCCCTTGATTGAAAACCTTTTCTGTACCCCTGAGAGAATCTTCATTACCCAGAAATCCTGAACAGACTGAAATCAGGACAACTGACAAAGGCTTAACTTGTTCCCCACCAGCAAGGATTCTGGATCACAGCTATGCCTTTATGCAGATTATGCATTGTAAGACATTTTCTTGGATGCATTTCATACTGGATTGGGCTTCCAGCTAAAACAAGTGGAAACTGATCCTGATAGAAAAAGATTTTAACTTTCTGGACTGGTGAAAGGATGCAAAATGATTAGTGGATTTATCCTGATATCAAGATTTTTTTTATCCTGGGGTAAAAAATCTCCCTTGCCACCTATACCAACAGAAATAATGGAATCCAAACCAGGACTAACCAGACTCTTCCCTTGGAGGAGGAATAATAATTATAATAATAATAATAATAATAATAATAATAATAATAATAATAATAATAATAATAATAATAAGTGTCTGGATTTAATAACCATGTCTGCAGATCACGATTCAGACAAAGCCTAAAGAAACGGACAGGATCTTAATAATCCTCTAAGAGAGATTCAGTGGACATTAAGAAAGAGGAGTTGCAACTGCCATACAAGCCACACCCATAGCTGGATAAAATAAGAAATCACCCTGAAGGAAGGCCTTCCTTGAGGGAATAAAAATTGTGATGGTGTGGCTTTGTGCTTGATAGGTGACAATACTGCCTTAATGTCAGGGTGCCAGGAATCAGACTGAGACGAGAAGTGCAAAAATAATCCCACCTTTATTAACAGCAAAAAAAATAAAAAGTCTAGAAGTCAAATAACAAGCCAGGAGTCAAAACCAGAGCTGGTAGTCAGACGAGCCGAGTCGGGAGCCAAAGCGAATAGTCAGACGAGCCGGAATCAGGAACAAGGAAAACAGCAGAGTCAGGAACAAGCCAGGGATCAGGAACCAGGAAGGACGTCAGGCAGCCAGGTAATACACAGGAACTCTCACAAACAGGTCTAAGACAATGCAAAGGCAAAGCATACTGAACAGAGTCCCTTTAAATAATAAGTGATGACATCACAATTCTGAGACTGCATCCTGTCTCATACGGATGATGCACACCAGTCTGGCCATAAAAGGAAGTGCAGGAAATGAGCAGCATCCCCCACAATGAACCATAGTCAGGAAGAGAGGTGAGTAAAATGGCTGCCAGCAGTACATGGCAAATAAAACAGGGAAAAAAACCCTGACACTTACACGGTTCCCCTAAGATAGCTTTTCAGCTTCCTATCCATTAGATAACTGAAAAAGGAGCTATCCTCCAAAGGAATCGAAGACTATTTAACTAGAGTAGAGATTGTTCTATTAACCCTTGGGATGGACTCCCAGAGTTCCAAATTATTGGTTGGAACTGAAAACAATCCTTTAAATTCTGGGGAATGACACACTGAACCTCTAGCTTGTCCCATTCCTTGAAAAAAATTACATGTTTGCTGCAAAAACTGTGAGAACTTCCACAGCCTTAGATGTAGGTTTGGCATAATATCCAATTGTTGAATAGCCTTATCTTCAACAGGTTTAGGATCCTGATCCTAAGGCTTGTAAAATCTAATTCCAGGAGAACATATTCAAGCTTAAAGAGACATAAAGCCCAATTTTGTTCTTTCATGATTCAGATATAGAATGCGATTTTTAATTACTTTCCAATTTATTTATATTATTAAATTTGTTTTGTTCTTTTGTATCCTTTGTTGAAAAGTATGCCTAGGTAGACTCAGAGGCTGCCGATTGGTGGCTGCACATATATGCCTATTGTCATTGGCTGTCGGCTCCCAATAGTGCACTGCTGCTCATTCAACAAAGGATGTCAAGCGTATGAAATAAATTAGATAACAGAAGTAAATTGGAAGGTAGTTAAAAATTGATCTAATAAAAGAAAAAAAGTTTGGGTTTCATGTCCCTTTAAAGTTAAATAATGCTTACATAGATTCCTGTATCTGAATTTGAAGACAAGTTTTCTGAAAATAACTCACCTTCCGAGGAGGAAAAGAGATATCACCTCTAGAGGAGGACTTGAGGGTATATGTATGCGCTTAAAAGAACAGTCTACTCCAAAATTGTTATTGTTTAAAAAGATAATCCCTTTATTATCCATTTCTCAGTTTAGCATAACCAACATATTTATAATACACTTTTTACCTTTGTGATTACCTTGTACCGAAGTTTCTGCTGACTGTCCCCTTATTTCAGTTCTTTTAACAGACTTGCATGATTATCAATCAGTGCTGATTGCACAATGATATCTATATGACACACATGAACTAGCTCTGTCTAGCTGTGAAAAACTGTCAAAATGCACTGAGAGAAGAGGTGCCCTTCAAGTGCTTAGAAATTAGCATATCAGCCTACCTAGGTTTATCTTTCAGCAAAGAATACCAAGAGAACAAAGCAAAATTAATGATACAAGTAAATTGGAAAGTTGTTTAAAATTACATGCCCTATCTGAATCATGAAAGTTTAATTTAAACTAGACTGTCCCTTTTAGCTTATTGGAAGGCAGTTAAGAACCAGAGCCTCAGATATAGAGAGCTTAAAGTCATCTTTAAACCCTGGAGTAACAGAGTACAAGTACTGTAAAGTTGAGCTGCAGAGCCGACAGTACCCATTATCAAGCAAACATCTTTTATTTCCTTTTTTCATGGACAAATCACCAATTGCAGATAGCACCACAAAATTATAGCACAACCTACAGCAGATAAGGGTAGGCTGTATAAATATGGAAGCCACGTAATCTACAAACAAATTACAATAGCAATATATACACACGTGTGTGTTAGGCTTAAAAAGCAGCGTTGGCCGGTCCCAACGCTGCTTTTTAACGCCCGCTGGTATTACGAGTCTTGCAGGTACAGGTGTACCGCTCACTTTTTTGGCCAGACTTGGAAATACCGCAAATCCACTTACGTAAATTGCATATCCTCTTTTTTCCAATGGGACTTGCATAGCGCTGGTATTACAAGTCTGGCAAAAAGTGAGCGGTAGACTCTCTCCTGTCAAGACTGGTACAGCATTTTAAAGTCAGTAGTTAAGAGTTTTATGCTATGGCGTTGTAGTGTAAAACTCTTAACTAAAGTGCTAAAAAGTGCACTAACACCCATAAACTACCTATTAACCCCTAAACCGAGGCCCTCCCACATTGCAAACACGAAAATAAAATTTTTAACCCCTAATCTGCCGAACCGGACATCGCCGCCACTATAATAAATATATTAACCCCTAAACCACCGCACTCCCGCCTCTCAAACATTAGTTAAATATTATTAACCCCTAATCTGCCGTCCCTAACATCGCCGACACCTACCTACATTTATTAACCCCTAATCCGCCGCCCCCAACGTCGCCACTACTATACTAAAGTTATTAACCCCTAAATCTAAGTCTAACCCTAACCACCCTAACTTAAATATAATTTCAATAAATCTAAATAAAATTACTATAATTAACTAAATTATTCCTATTTAAAACTAAATACCTCTAAAATAAACCCTAAGCTAGCTACAATATAACTAATAGTTACATTGTATCTATCTTAGGGTTTATTTTTATTTTACTGGCAAGTTTGTATTTATTTTAACTAGGTAGAATAGTTACTAAATAGTTATTAACTATTTAATAAATTATCTAGCTAAAATAAATACAAATTGACCTGTAAAATAAAACATAACCTAAGTTACACTAACACCTAACACTACACTATAATTAAATTAATTCCCTAAACTAAATACAATTAAATAAAATTAGCTAAAGTACAACAAAACCCCCCCACTAAATTACAGAAAATAATAAACAAATTACAAGATTTTTAAACTAATTACACCTAATCTAATCCCCCTAACAAAATAAAAAAGTCCCCCCAAAATAAAAAAAAAGCCCTACCCTAAATTACAAATAGCCCTTAAAAGGGCCTTTTGCAGGGCATTGCCCCAAAGTAATCAGCTCTTTTACCTGTAAAAAAAAAATTACAAATCCCCCCCAACATTAAAACCTACCACCCACCCAACCAACCCTACTCTAAAACCCACCCAATACCCCTTAAAAAAAACCTAATACTAACCCCTTGAAGATCACCTTACCAGACTAACCCCTTGAAGATCACTTTACCGGGAGAAGTCTTCATCCAACCGGGCCGAAGTCCTCAACGAATCCGGCAGAAGTGGTCCTTCAGACGGGCAGAAGTCTTCATCCAGACGGCATCTTCTATCTTCATCCATCCAGCGTGGAGCAGGTCCATCTTCAAGACATCCGACGCGGAGCATCCTCTTCTTTCCACGGCGACTGAAGAATGAAGGTTCCTTTAAGTGACGTCATCCAAGATGGCGTCCCTTAGATTCCGATTTGCTGATAGAATTCTATCAGCCAATCGGAATTAAGGTAGGAAAAATCCTATTGGCTGATGCAATGAGCAAATAGGATTGAACTTCAATCCTATTGGCTGATCCAATCAGCCAATAGGATTGAGCTGGCATTCTATTGGCTGTTCCAATTAGCCAATAGAATGCCAGCTCAATCCTATTGGCTGATTGCATCAGCCAATAGGATTTTTTCTACCTTAATTCCGATTGCCTGATAGAATTCTATCAGCCAATCGGAATTGAAGCGACGCCATCTTGGATGACGTCAATTAAAGGAACCTTCATTCTTCAGTCGCCGTGGAAAGAAGAGGATGCTCTGCGTCGGATGTCTTGAAGACTGACCCGCTCCGCGCCGGATGAAGATAGAAGATGCCATCTGGATGAAGACTTCTGCCCGTCTGGAGGACCACTTCTGCTCGTCTGGAGGACCACTTCTGCCGGATTTGTTGAGGACTTTGGCCCGGTTGGATGAAGACTTCTCCCGGTAAAGTGATCTTCAAGGGGTTAGTGATAGGTATTTTTAAGGGGGTATTGGGTGGGTTTTAGAGTAGGGTTGGTTGTGTGGGTGGTGGGATTTAATGTTGGGGGGGGGATATGTAATTTTTTTTTTACAGGTAAAAGAGCTGATTACTTTGGGGCAATGCCCCGCAAAAGGCCCTTATAAGGGCTATTTGTAATTTAGTGTAGGGCTTTTTTTATTTTGGGGGGGCTTTTTTATTTTGTTAGGGGGATTAGATTTGTAATTTAGTGTTTTTTTTGTTGTACTTTAGCTAATTTTATTTAATTGTATTTAGTTTAGGGAATTAATTTAATTATAGTGTAGTGTTAGGTGTTAGTGTAACTTAGGTTATTTTCAGTAATTTAGTGTTTGTAATAAAAACATAATTTATGCTTACCTGATAAATTCCTTTCTTCTGTAGTGTGATCAGTCCACGGGTCATCATTACTTCTGGGATATTAACTGCTCCCCTACAGGAAGTGCAAGAGGATTCACCCAGCAGAGCTGCATATAGCTCCTCCCCTCTACGTCACTCCCAGTCATTCGACCAAGGACCAACGAGAAAGGAAAAGCCAAGGGTGAAGTGGTGACTGGAGTATAAATTAAAAAATATTTACCTGCCTTAAAAACAGGGCGGGCCGTGGACTGATCACACTACAGAAGAAAGGAATTTATCAGGTAAGCATAAATTATGTTTTCTTCTGTTAAGTGTGATCAGTCCACGGGTCATCATTACTTCTGGGATACCAATACCAAAGCAAAAGTACACGGATGACGGGAGGGATAGGCAGACTCTTTATACAGAAGGAACCACTGCCTGAAGAACCTTTCTCCCAAAAATAGCCTCCGATGAAGCAAAGGTGTCAAATTTGTAAAATTTGGAAAAAGTATGAAGCGAAGACCAAGTTGCAGCCTTGCAAATCTGTTCAACAGAGGCCTCATTCTTGAAGGCCCAAGTGGAAGCCACAGCTCTAGTAGAATGAGCTGTAATTCTTTCAGGGGGCTGCTGTCCAGCAGTCTCATAAGCTAAACGAATTATGCTACGAAGCCAAAAAGAAAGAGAGGTAGCGGAAGCTTTTTGACCTCTCCTCTGCCCAGAGTAAATGACAAACAGAGAAGACGTTTGTCGGAATTCCTTAGTTGCCTGCAAGTAAAATTTTAGAGCCCGGACTACATCCAGGTTGTGCAGTAGACGTTCCTTCTTTGAAGAAGGATTTGGGCATAAAGAAGGAACAACAATCTCTTGATTGATATTCCTGTTAGTAACTACCTTAGGTAAGAACCCAGGTTTAGTACGCAGGACTACCTTATCCGAATGAAAAATCAAATAAGGAGAATCACAATGTAAGGCTGATAATTCAGAGACTCTTCGAGCCGAGGAAATAGCCATTAAAAATAGAACTTTCCAAGATAACAACTTTATATCAATGGAATGAAGGGGTTCAAACGGAACGCCCTGTAAAACATTAAGAACAAGGTTTAAACTCCATGGTGGAGCAACAGTTTTAAACACAGGCTTAATCCTGGCCAAAGCCTGACAAAAAGCCTGGACGTCAGGAACTTCTGACAGACGTTTGTGTAACAGAATGGACAGAGCTGAGATCTGTCCCTTTAATGAACTAGCAGATAAACCCTTTTCTAAACCTTCTTGTAGAAAAGACAATATCCTAGGAATCCTAACCTTACTCCAAGAGTAACCTTTGGATTCACACCAATGTAGGTATTTACGCCATATCTTATGGTAAATCTTTCTGGTAACAGGTTTCCTAGTCTGTATTAAGGTACTAATAACTGACTCAGAAAACCCACGTCTTGATAAAATTAAGCGTTCAATTTCCAAGCAGTCAGCTTCAGAGAAGTTAGATTTTGATGTTTGAAGGGACCCTGTATCAGAAGGTCCTGTTTCAGAGGTAGAGACCAAGGCGGACAGGATGACATGTCCACCAGGTCTGCATACCAAGTCCTGCGTGGCCACGCAGGTGCTATTAGAATCACTGATGCTCTCTCTTGTTTGATTCTGGCTATCAATCGAGGAAGCAACGGGAAGGGTGGAAACACGTAAGCCATCCTGAAGTCCCAAGGTGCTGTCAGAGCATCTATCAGGACTGCTCCTGGATCCCTGGATCTGGACCCGTAACGAGGAAGCTTGGCGTTCTGTCGAGACGCCATGAGATCTATCTCTGGTTTGCCCCAACGTCGAAGTATTTGGGCAAAGACCTCCGGATGAAGTTCCCACTCCCCCGGATGAAAAGTCTGACGACTTAAGAAATCCGCCTCCCAGTTCTCCACTCCCGGGATGTGGATTGCTGACAGGTGGCAAGAGTGAGACTCTGCCCAGCGAATTATCTTTGATACTTCCATCATAGCTAGGGAGCTTCTTGTCCCTCCCTGATGGTTGATGTAAGCTACAGTCGTGATGTTGTCCGACTGAAACCTGATGAACCCCCGAGTTGTCAACTGGGGCCAAGCCAGGAGGGCATTGAGAACTGCTCTCAATTCCAGAATGTTTATTGGCAGGAGACTCTCCTCCTGACTCCATAGTCCCTGAGCCTTCAGGGAATTCCAGACGGCACCCCAACCTAGAAGGCTGGCGTCTGTTGTTACAATTGTCCAGTCTGGTCTGCTGAATGGCATCCCCCTGGACAGGTGTGGCCGAGAAAGCCACCATAGAAGAGAATTTCTGGTCTCTTGATCCAGATTCAGAGAAGGGGATAAGTCTGAGTAATCCCCATTCCACTGACCTAGCATGCACAGTTGCAGTGGTCTGAGGTGTAAGCGTGCAAAGGGTACTATGTCCATTGCCGCTACCATTAAGCCGATTACCTCCATACATTGAGCCACTGACGGGTGTTGAATGGAATGAAGAGTGCGGCAAGCACTTTGAAGTCTTGATAGCCTGTCCTCTGTCAGGTAAATCTTCATTTCTACAGAATCTATAAGAGTCCCCAGGAAGGGAACTCTTGTGAGTGGAACGAGTGAACTTTTCTTTTCGTTCACCTTCCATCCATGTGACCTTAGAAATGCCAGCACTAACTCTGTATGAGATTTGGCAGTTTGAAAGCTTGAAGCTTGTATCAGAATGTCGTCTAGGTATGGAGCTACCGAGATTCCCCGCGGTCTTAGTACCGCCAGAAGAGCACCCAGAACCTTTGTGAAGATTCTTGGCGCTGTAGCCAATCCGAATGGAAGAGCCACAAACTGGTAATGCCTGTCTAGGAAGGCAAACCTTAGGTACCGGTAATGATCTTTGTGAATCGGTATGTGCAGGTAAGCATCTTTTAAATCTACAGTGGTCATGTACTGACCCTCTTGGATCATAGGTAAAATTGTCCGAATAGTCTCCATCTTGAACGATGGAACTCTTAGGAATTTGTTTAGGATCTTTAAGTCCAGGATTGGTCTGAAAGTTCCCTCTTTTTTGGGAACCACAAACAGATTTGAGTAAAACCCCTGTCCCTGTTCCGATCGTGGAACTGGATGGATTACTCCCATTAACAAGAGCTCTTGTACGCAGCGTAGAAAAGCCTCTTTCTTTGTCTGGATTGTTGACAATCTTGACAGATGAAATCTCTCTCTTGGAGGAGAGTATTTGAAGTCCAGAAGGTATCCCTGAGATATTATCTCTAGCGCCCAGGGATCCTGAACATCTCTTGCCCAAGCCTGGGCGAAGAGAGAAAGTCTGCCCCCCACTAGATCCGATCCCGGATCGGGGGCCCTCAATTCATGCTGTTTTGGGGGCAGCAGCAGGTTTCCTAGTCTGCTTGCCCTTGTTCCAGGACTGGTTAGGTTTCCAGCCTTGTCTGTAGCGAGCAACAGCTACTTCCTGTTTTGGTGCAGAGGAAGTTGATGCTGCTCCTGCTTTGAAATTACGAAAGGAACGAAAACTAGACTGTCTAGTCTTGGCTTTGGCTTTGTCCTGAGGCAGGGCATGGCCTTTACCTCCTGTAATGTCAGCGATAATCTCTTTCAACCCGGGCCCGAATAAGGTCTGCCCTTTGAAAGGTATATTAAGCAATTTAGACTTAGAAGTAACATCAGCTGACCAGGATTTTAGCCACAGCGCCCTGCGTGCATGAATGGCGAATCCTGAATTCTTCGCCGTAAGTTTAGTAAGATGTACTACGGCCTCCGAAATGAATGAATTAGCTAGTTTAAGGACTCTAAGCCTGTCCGTAATGTCGTCCAGAGTAGCTGAACCAATGTTCTCTTCCAGAGACTCAATCCAGAATGCCGCTGCAGCCGTGATCGGCGCAATGCATGCAAGGGGTTGCAATATAAAACCTTGTTGAACAAACATTTTCTTAAGGTAACCCTCTAACTTTTTATCCATTGGATCTGAAAAAGCACAGCTATCCTCCACCGGGATAGTGGTACGCTTAGCTAAAGTAGAAACTGCTCCCTCCACCTTAGGGACCGTTTGCCATAAGTCCCTTGTGGTGGCGTCTATTGGAAACATTTTTCTAAATATCGGAGGGGGTGGGAACGGCGCACCGGGTCTATCCCACTCCTTAGTAACAATTTCAGTAAGTCTCTTAGGTATAGGAAAAACCTCAGTACTCGTCGGTACCGCAAAATATTTATCCAACCTACACATTTTCTCTGGTATTGCAACTGTGTTACAATCATTCAGAGCCGCTAACACCTCCCCTAGTAATACACGGAGGTTTTCCAGTTTAAATTTAAAATTTGAAATATCTGAATCCAGTCTGTTTGGATCAGAACCGTCACCCACAGAATGAAGTTCTCCGTCCTCATGTTCTGCCACCTGTGACGCAGTGTCTGACATGGCCGTAATATTATCAGCGCACTCTGTTCTCACCCCAGAGTGATCACGCTTACCTTTTAGTTCTGGTAATTTAGCCAAAACTTCAGTCATAACAGTAGCCATATCCTGTAATGTGATTTGTAATGGCCGCCCAGCTGTACTCGGCGCTACAATATCACGCACCTCCCTCTGAGCGGGAGATGTAGGTACTGACACGTGAGGCGAGTTAGTCGGCATAACTCTCCCCTCGTTGTTTGGTGAAATTTGTTCAATTTGTACAGATTGATTTTTATTTAAAGTAGCATCAATACAGTTAGTACATAAATTTCTATTGGGCTCCACTTTGGCATTGCAACAAATGACACAGGTATCATCTTCTGAATCAGACATGTTTAACACACTAGCAAATAAACTTGCAACTTGGAAATACAATTCAAATAGAATAATATTAAAACGTACTGTGCCTTTAAGAAGCACAGAAGATCTATGACAGTTAAAAATTAATAAATTGAAACAGTTATAGCCTCAATCCTTGTAAACAACACAACTTTAGCAAAGGTTTAATCCCATTAGCAAAGATAACAATTTCTGAAAGCAGGAAACAAATTACAGAATAAAAGTTTTTATTTCAGTCAAACTATAATTCTCACAGCTCTGCTGAGAGAAATTACCTCCCTCAAAATAAGTTTTGAAGACCCCTGAGCTCTGTAGAGATGAACCAGATCATGCAGGGAATACAATGAGTTGCTGACTGAAATATTTGATGCATAGTAAAAGCGCCCCTCCCCCACACACACAGCAGTGAGGGAGAACAGAAACTGACAGAAAAAACAGATTTAAGCAACTGCCAAGTGGAAAAATGGTGCCCAAACATTTATTCACTCAGTACCTCAGCAAATGAAAACGATTTTACATTCCAGCAAAAACGTTAAACATAATCTCTAGTTATTAAACAGCTTTATGTCTTTCTTACAGTGTAATTCTAGTGAAGTATCATTCTCCCAGAATACTGAAGTGTAAAGTATACATACATGACATTATATCGGTATGGCAGGATTTTCTCATCAATTCCATTGTCAGAAAATAAAAACTGCTACATACCTCTATGCAGATTCATCTGCCCGCTGTCCCCTGATCTGAAGTTTACTTCACTCCTCAGATGGCCGAGAACAGCAATATGATCTTAACTACTCCGGCTAAAATCATAGCAAAACTCTGGTAGATTCTTCCTCAAACTCTGCCAGAGAGGTAATAACACACTCCGGTGCTATTTTAAAATAACAAACTTTTGATTGAAGATATAAAACTAAGTATAATCACCATAGTCCTCTCACACGACCTATCTAGTTGCTGGGTGCAAGAGAATGACTGGGAGTGACGTAGAGGGGAGGAGCTATATGCAGCTCTGCTGGGTGAATCCTCTTGCACTTCCTGTAGGGGAGCAGTTAATATCCCAGAAGTAATGATGACCCGTGGACTGATCACACTTAACAGAAGAAATAAAAATAAACCCTAAACTAGATACAATGTAATTATTAGTTATATTGTAGCTAGCTTAGGGTTTATTTTATAGGTAAGTATTTAGTTTTAAATAGGAATAATTTAGTTAATTATAGTAATTTTATTTAGATTTATTTAAATTATATTTAAGGTTAGATTTAGATTTAGGGGTTAATAACTTTAGTATAGTAGTGGCGACGTTGGGGGCGGCGGATTAGGGGTTAATAATTGTAGGTAGGTGGCGGCGATGTTAGGGACGGCAGATTAGGGCTTAATACTCTTTAACTAATGTTTGCGATGCGGGAGTGTGGTGGTTTAGGGGTTAATATGTTTATTATAGTGGCGGCGACGTTGGGGGCGGCAGATTAGGGGTTAATAAATATAATGTAGGTGTCGGCGATGTTAAGGGCATCAGATTAGTGGTTCATAAGTATAATGTAGGTTGCAGCGATGTCGGGGCGGCAGATTAGGGGTTAATAAGTGTAAGATTAGGGGTGTCTAGACTTGGGGTTCATGTTAGGGTGTTAGGTGTAGACATAAATTTTATTTCCCCATAGGAATCAATGGGGCTGCGTTAAGGAGCTTTACGCTGCTTTTTTGCAGGTGTTAGACTTTTTTCTGCCGGCTCTCCCCGTTGATTACTATGGGGAAATCGTGCACGAGCAAGTTACACCAGTTCACCGCTAACGTAAGCAGCGCTGGTATTGGAGTGCGGTAATGAGCTAAATTTTGCTCAACGCTCACTTCTTGTCAGGTTTGTAAAAACTCGTAATACCAGCGCTGTCTGTAAGTGAGCGGTGAGCATAAACTGCTCATTAGCACCGCATAGCCTCTAACGCAAAACTTGTAATCTGGGTGATTATTTAGTTTACAAGGCTGACACACAAACAACCAGACTATCGATGGCATGATTATAAATTAATTAGTTGGTCTGGGGCCACTAGCTAGTTACTGAACGTGTGACCTAGGAGTTTGTAGTGACATAGACTTGCTCATTGAGTTATATAGCTACTTTTTTAAACATTTATTCATTTGTTGCTTAACGTTTCCTAAAATCCAATGATAGAATGTACATATTACTTCAAATCGGAAAAAAAAGGCCCCTTGCTCCTAGGAGAAGTATCTTACCCCCTCTGGTATTGAATAGCAAGGGCCAGATATAGGCCTGAAGCATGCAAAGTCAGCTCCAGCATAGAGAGAGGAAGAGGCAGAAAACATGCCTAAACAACGGGGAGCGGGAAAAAGTTAACACTTTCCTCTCGAGAGAAAAGAATACCCACTCACAAATCCCTGGCACTATCTTAGCACTCCTGGTGCCGGCCACTGAATAACCAAAGTACTTAGCTTAAAGGGGCCACATCAAAAAAACATTGAGCAACCAAAGATAAATATGTATGTATGTATGAAACATCACTGTTATAAGTAAAGTGTGCCAATTTATGGGTTGTAATTAACATTCAAATACAATGAATAAATCTCAGCCTGAGGTATGCATGTTATGGCTATTAGCTCCTCAGATATGACATCCCGCTGTTAAAGGCTATGATATACATAAGCATTTGTACCTACTGGGCTGTGTGAGACATGCGGGTACTTGCCCAGCTAATGCCCACTCTTAACCTAATGCAGCATGAGGATACACTAGAGCAGTGATTTTTAACCGTTTTTTTGCTGTGGCACACTTTTTTACATTAAAAAATCCTGTGGCACACCACCATCCCAAAATTTTAAAAAAAATCACACATTGTAGCCTAATACAGCATATATATATACACATACACACAAACACACACATACTGTATGTATTGTGCTGTTATGCCATGCCTCCTACAAACTACCCCTGCACTGGGAGTAAAAAACAAGCAAAGTTTAAAAAATATGTCACACTGTTGTCAGTCTGCCGTGGCACACCTGAGGATCTCTCATGGCACACTAGTGTGCCACGGCACACTGGCTGAAAAACACTGCACTAGAGAGCCCATCCAGTACTGTTACTGACAGTAGAGGATATACAGCTGATTGGACAGACAGCAGGAGGCTAAAGGATCAGTTCCAGCGACCCCTGAAGCAGGCTTGTAACCACTACTCACGCAAGAGATTTACATTGCACAGCCATTACTTTCCTACATTGCTCTCTTTCAAGTTTCACCTTATGAGGGAATAAGGGATTAAAAACCCTGTGAATCTTAAAAATCCTGAGCACCTCTATCTTCACCTGTTCCTAAACAAGGCAAAAAAATACTGGGAGGGAACAGGAAGTAAGAGGGATATTAAAGTTCTTGGGGTAGTGTCTTTGCCTTCTCCTGGTGGCCAGGTGATGAATTACCAACAGTAAGGAATCGTGTACTTTCACCACCTTAACCCTTTGAGTGCTAAGCTGAATTCTATATTTTTCAGTTTTTTACTATTTTATAAAAACTTTTTTTTTAACTTTTTTATTTCCACCCCAAATCCCCAAGACTTATACCATTGGAAAGGTTAGGCGATTACCTTTCCAATGGTAGGTCAATTTTAAATAAAGTTGCGCAGTGACGTCATCACGTCATTGCGCGTGACGTCACTGCACGTAACGGGAAGCCCCGGCGATGCCTGTCAATATGCAGGCCCGATCGCCGGGGTAGGAGTTGGTGGGGCCCCCAGATTGGAAAAAACATAATTTATGCTTACCTGATAAATTTATTTCTCTTGTAGTGTATCCAGTCCACGGATCATCCATTACTTGTGGGATATTCTCCTTCCCAACAGGAAGTTGCAAGAGGATCACCCACAGCAGAGCTGCTATATAGCTCCTCCCCTCACTGCCATATCCAGTCATTCGACCGAAACAAGCCGAGAAAGGAGAAACCATAGGGCGCAGTGGTGACTGTAGTTTAATTAAAATTTAGACCTGCCTTAAAAGGACAGGGCGGGCCGTGGAATGGATACACTACAAGAGAAATAAATTTATCAGGTAAGCATAAATTATGTTTTCTCTTGTTAAGTGTATCCAGTCCACGGATCATCCATTACTTGTGGGATACCAATACCAAAGCTAAAGTACACGGATGATGGGAGGGACAAGGCAGGAACTTAAACGGAAGGAACCACTGCCTGTAGAACCTGTCTCCCAAAAACAGCCTCCGAAGAAGCAAAAGTATCAAATTTGTAAAATTTTGAAAAAGTATGAAGCTCTAGTAGAATGAGCTGTAATCCTTTCAGGGGGCTGCTGTCCAGCAGTCTCATAGGCTAAACGGATTATACTCCGAAGCCAAAAAGAAAGAGAGGTTGCCGAGGCCTTTTGACCTCTCCTCTGTCCAGAGTAAACAACAAACAGGTTAGAAGTTTGACGAAAATCTTTAGTAGCTTGTAAGTAAAACTTCAAGGCACGGACTACGTCTAGATTATGCAAAAGACGTTCCTTCTTTGAAGAAGGATTAGGACACAATGATGGAACAACAATCTCTTGATTGATATTCTTGTTAGAAACCACCTTGGGTAAAAACCCAGGTTTTGTACGCAGAACTACTTTATCTGAATGAAAAATCAGATAAGGAGAATCACAATGTAAGGCAGATAACTCAGAGACTCTTCGGCCGAGGAAATAGCCATCAGAAACCGAACTTTCCATGATAAAAGTTTGATATCAATAGAATGAAGGGGTTCAAACGGAACCCCTTGAAGAACTTTAAGAACCAAGTTTAAGCTCCATGGAGGAGCAACAGGTTTAAACACAGGCTTAATTCTAACTAAAGCCTGACAAAATGCCTGAACGTCTGGAACTTCTGCCAGACGCTTGTGTAAAAGAATAGACAGAGCAGAAATCTGTCCCTTTAAAGAACTAGCTGATAATCCTTTGTCCAAACCCTCTTGGAGGAAGGACAATATCCTAGGAATCCTAACCCTACTCCATGAGTAATTCTTGGATTCACACCAATGAAGATATTTACGCCATATCTTGTGGTAGATTTTCCTGGTGACAGGCTTTTGTGCCTGTATTAAGGTATCAATGACTGACTCGGAGATAGGATCAAGCGTTCAATCTCCATGCAGTCAGTCAGAGAAATTAGATTCGGATGATTGAAAGGACCTTGTATTAGAAGGTCTTGTCTCAGAGGCAGAGTCCATGGTGGAAAGGATGACATGTCCACCAGATCTGCATACCAGGTCCTGCGTGGCCACGCAGGCGCTATCAGAATCACCGATGCTCTCTCCTGTCTGATTTTGGCAATCAGTCGAGGGAGCAGAGGAAACGGTGGAAACACATAAGCCAGGTTGAAGAACCAAGGAGCTGCTAGAGCATCTATCAGCGTCGCTTCTAGGTCCCTGGACCTGGATCCGTAACAAGGAAGTTTGGCGTTCTGGCGAGACGCCATGAGATCCAGTTCTGGTTTGCCCCAACGATGGACCAATTGAGCAAACACCTCCGGATGGAGCTCCCACTCCCCTGGATGAAAAGTCTGCCGACTTAGAAAATCCGCCTCCCAGTTCTCTACGCCCGGGATATGGATCGCTGATAGGTGGCAAGAGTGAGTCTCTGCCCAGCGAATTATCTTGGAGACTTCTGACATCGCTAGGGAACTCCTGGTTCCCCCTTGATGGTTGATGTAAGCCACAGTCGTGATGTTGTCCGACTGAAATCTGATGAACGGACTAAAATGGAGAGAATTGGACCGAGCGCTACAGTGGGGCCTTAAGCTTACTAACAGTTAGCCTCCTAGTAGGCTGATAATAGTACTAATACGAAAAGGTGAGAGTAAGCGCTAAAAGAGCTTAAAAGGCTAACGAACTTGTGGCTAAATCTTACAATTTATTACCTTCGATAAAGGCTAAACATAAATAAATATCACAATAAAACCACAATAACACAATAAAATTAGAAACATGGATCCATGTCTAACTTCTAAAAACATAAGTACATAATAAAATCTCCTGGGAGATGCGAATTACAGTGGGAGTGTTGACACTCCTTGATAGTGATACACAAGTGTGGGAAGTTGAATAAAAATACAAATATTAATACTTATAAGCAAAGTTAACCATAAAACGATTCCAAACTCACAATGTCAATCAAATGTAAAGTCAAAAATGGTGAAAAAAATGGTGGAAAAAGTAAAATGTGAATGTTCGTATTAAACCGTGGGTGTGTCCTCCAACGTTGCTGATGGGTAGTGAGAGATCTATAGTCAAATATAGATGTTAGATGAAGTTGTAGATAAAATGAGTGAAAAATAAGTAAAAAATAAGTAAAAAATATATATAATTCAACCTTTAGGCAAAGGTCATTAGAACCAAAAGGCAAAAAACAAAAAGCAAAAAATAGAAAAAATAATAATAAATGATAAAATCCACTTTGGTGAAATCAAATATGAAATGTAGCAATCCAAAAAAGATAGCGTTCGTGTTAGTTGTGTGCAAAAAATGGGGGATTAAAACAAATTCTGTGCCCAGTGAGTTCAATGTCCCATCCGATGTTAAAAGTAAAATCACAATAAATAGCGACAAAAAAAACCTGTAGGAAAACAAAGAAAAACAAAATAGTGCAACACTGTATACAATAGATAATAATGGTAATTAAAATCAAGCTCACCAGTATGCCAACGTGTTTCGGCCTAGATTAGGCCTTTCTCAAGACTATACTGTGTAGTTATCTCTGGGAGCTTTAAATAGAGAGTGTGAGAAAACAATTGGTGCCGTTTTGGCGCCAAGATCGGAAAGACTTCCCTTTCCTGTTTGCCCCATTGCATCTCTGGGATGTTTCCTGTAGTTTCTATCCTATTCCCATCCAACCTGTATTAGTTGTAAATTAGAGAGCCTTTATTCTATGTATCGGTCTAGAAATGGCCTTATTGTTCCTAAGGGTTATTTGGCAATCATTCCGGTACTCTTCTACAGTGGCTATATACATCCTTTATGTATAGTAATAAATTGTTTGCTGTCTGCGGACCGATTTCCCTTTTTTTTCTGTGTCGATGTTATTATTAGGGAATGGATGCTTACTTTAGATCAACCTAATCCTTATATAGTCAGAAGCGCTCAAATCGGAAGACACCGGATGTTTACACAGCCGACTTCTGCCTTAGCTCCTTAGATGCGCTCAGATCGGGAGATACCGGATGCTTACACAGCCGACTTCCGCCCTGATTGATTTGCTCCATTACGTTATGGAGTGTGACCGGAAGTGAAGTCATGTCTTCCGGTTTGGCTTCTGGTTGTTGTGGTAGATTACCACATTTGTCAGTTTCATTGTCAATGCCGGTTTTGGTTAGAACCTGATATGTCCATATTTAGGCTTTAGCTTCATATGTATGTGCATTTTAAAAGTAAATCAGAGTGAAATTGTCAAATTAATATATTTAGTAAATTGGTGGGATATATATTCAGAGTCTTCATGATATTATGAAACTTCTTAATCTGTCACTACTTTGTGGAACGGCTATAATTATCTAGCTTTTCTCAATATTTGTAACGATCTCTATTCTGATCTGTTAGTCTGTATTAGAAAAAAGACTAATAAAACAAATTAAGCCCTGTGTTTGTGTATTTCTCACTACCTACTGTTATGATCAACAGAGGTGAGGTGGATCTGTTATATATATCCTAAAATGGAGTTTTAGAGTTCACCGGAGTTGTTATCTTTCTGTTAAGTGAACCCGTTAGTTATGGATACACTGAGAGTTTGGACCTTACTGTTCTTTCAGATGAAGTTATAAACTCAAGGTACTTGAGTGGTACATTGGATAAATACGTGGGTGTCTTACTAAGGGTGGCTATTTTTCAAATATAAGCTGGGGTCAGATAATGATCAAGAAGATCTATTCTTATAGATGACTTATGTTGGATATTCTAACATACATAGTGTAACTATACTTGGATCCTTAGTTTGCTTGTTGTGCTTTAGGATTTACCATTTTATTCTTCATTGGGCTATAATTTATGGATCAGATTGTGAACGAGGGATCTACTAATGAGGGATTCATGTTCCATTCGAAAGTTCTGTCCTAAGTAAATGTCTAGGTGTTGTTGAATTAGATATTACTGAATGATTTCTTAAAAACTGTTTTCTAAATAGTTATTTTTGGTGTATGGATCTGTTGTCAGACATAATGTACTATTGTTTATATCATTCTTTGTGTCCATTATATTTATACTGGTATATTTCTATACTACAGTAAATTTCTAACTGATACTTGGTTCTTGTCTTTATTATAGAGTTTTGTAAGCACCCTGATTAGATAGTGCAGGACAGGTATTCTATTCTTTCTTAGTTCATCCTTGGTCTATTTCAAAAGGTAGATGTTTAGCAGTTAAAGCTTTTAGTTAAATTGCTGACTGGGATGTATTCATTTCGAGGTCCACCTGGTGTGTATTTAACCAGGATGCTTCCTTATTCTAGACCTGGGAGATCAAAGTTATGGTAACCATCTCAGTGGGCTTATATTATGGTCAAGGTACCAATTATGTCTTATATGGGAACTGTTATTTAATAGAAAGCAAGTGTGTTAGGTCTTCCTTATGATTTAGACCTTTGGGATAAAGACAGTCCATCAAAAAGATCCATCTTGACTCATTAAATAATAGTCTCTGTTCGTGGTTCCCTCCTCGCCAGTCTGCTTTTACCTTTTGGATTCCCAAAAAACTGAAGTCTTTTAGATTTCCCTTATGGGTTGTCGCAAAGTGTTTATAAAGTGGGGTATCCGTTCTACCTTTCTCGATGCATAGGATGTGTTCCCTAATCCTATCCTTAAGGGCTCTTGATGTTTGCCCTACGTATTGCAACCCACAGGTGCAGGAGACTAGATAGATGATATTTTTATCGTTACATCTGATCAACTCTTTGATCCTATATTTCTCGTTCTTTTGAAAGGATGAAAAGGTGTCAGTCTTTCGACCATTCTTGCAAGCTTTACAGCTTGGACATGGATAGAATCCTTTGATGCTTTTCTTTTGGCAGTTTGTGACGTAGTTGGTATTCCCTTTTCTTGGAATGCTGGGAGCTAGCATAGTTTTCAAATTCCTAGTTTTCCTGTAAATTAATTTTGGTTGTGAGATCAGCTTTTCCCCAATCACGTCGTCCTCTTTGAGTATAGCCCAATGTTTCTTGATAATCCTTTCCAGGATGTATCTGTTCTCACAATATTCCGAAATCATGGGGACATCTATTATTATGTCATTCCAGATCTTTTTTGGTTTATTTTTGTAGCGCAGGAGGTTCTCTCTATTGATCTTGCCAACTTCTTTGATTTTTTCATCCAGGGATTCTTTATCATACCCCCTTTCTAAGAAGCGCTGTTTCAATAAGTTCACCTGTGTGGTCCATTTTTCGGTTGTTGAACAGTTCTTCCTCACCCTCAAAAATTGGCCCTTCGGTATGTTTGATTTCCAGGTAGGATGATGGCAGCTTGTGTTGTGTATATAGTTATTACAGTCAACCTCCTTAAAGAAGGTTGACGTCTCAAGCTTGCCGTTCTTCACCTCAATCCTCAGATCCAAGAAGTCCAATTTCTCTTGGCTGTATTGGTGTGTGAACTTCAGATTTTTCTCGTTGTTGTTCATTATATCAATAGTATACAGCAGATCTTCCAATGAGCCACTCCAAATTATAAAAATGTCATCTATATATCTTGAATACTGGACCAGGTCCGCGCCAGCTGGGCATGAGTCCCAGAAGATGTTTTCCCATGCGCCCATATAAAGATTGGCATAGCTTGGCGCGAACCTGGTCCCCATTGCTGTGCCGCACAGTTGTTTATAAAACTGGTTGTTATTGCAGAAATAATTATGATTCAAGATATAGTTAATACAGTCCAGTATGAAAATCCTCTGTTCGTCGTGTATTTCCTGATCTTTTTTTAGAAATGAGTTAACTGCCTCTAACCCAAGATTGTGTGGGATGCTGGTATATAGTGACGCAACGTCACATGTAGCCATTATGTAGTTGTCTTTCCAGGAAATTGTATTTAGTAGTGACAGAACTTGTGTCGAATCCCTGAGATACGATGGTAGTGATACTACATATTTCTGTAATATCTTGTCCACATACTCAGATAAATTACTTGTCAAGGATCCTATCCCGGATATGATGGGCCTTCCCGGTGGATCTATCATAGACTTGTGGACTTTAGGTAGTTGGTAGAAGACAGGTGTTTTTGGGTATGATACTCTGATGTAGTTATATTCCCTTTCGCTGAGAATTCCCTCTGTTTTTGCTTCTCCAAGGAGGACCTCTAGTTCTTTCTTGAACCTTGCAACTGGATTGTTACAGAGTTTTTGATAGGTACTGGCATCACTCAAAATCCTCAGACATTCGTCCTCATATTTGGTCTTATCCATAATGACGATACCGCCACCTTTATCGGCTGGTTTGATGATTAATTGGTGATTCCTTTCTAGGTTTTTGATTGTCTCCAGTTGTGGTCTTATTAGATTATGCCTAATCTGGTTGCATTTTGATAGTTTCAGGTTCCTTATGTCTTGGCAGACATTCATTTCGAATGTCTCGATATGATTCCCTTTGCTGGTGATGGGGTAAAATGAAGACTTGGACTTTAAGTCGGTATGTACAAACCGGTCATTGACATTAGTTATTTGAGATGTTGGATATGCCTCAATTGGAGATTTTAGGAAATGCCTTTTTAGGGTTAGCTTCCTAACCAGTTCCTTGGCACTTATAAAGGCACTTATCTACAACTTCATCTAACATCTATATTTGACTATAGATCTCTCACTACCCATCAGCAACGTTGGAGGACACACCCACGGTTTAATACGAACATTCACATTTTACTTTTTCCACCATTTTTTTCACCATTTTTTACTTTACATTTGATTGACATTGTGAGTTTGGAATCGTTTTATGGTTTAACTTTGCTTATAAGTATTAATATTTGTATTTTTATTCAACTTCCCACACTTGTGTATCACTATCAAGGAGTGTCAACACTCCCACTGTAATTCGCATCTCCCAGGAGATTTTATTATGTACTTATGTTTTTAGAAGTTAGACATGGATCCATGTTTCTAATTTTATTGTGTTATTGTGGTTTTATTGTGATATTTATTTATGTTTAGCCTTTATCGAAGGTAATAAATTGTAAGATTTAGCCACAAGTTCGTTAGCCTTTTAAGCTCTTTTAGCGCTTACTCTCACCTTTTCGTATTAGTGAAATCTGATGAACCTCAGTGTCGCTAACTGAGGCCAAGCTAGAAGAGCATTGAATATTGTTTCTCCTCCTGAGTCCATGAACCCTGAGCCTTCAGGGAGTTCCAGACTGCACCCCAACCTAGAAGGCTGGCATCTGTTACAATCGTACAATCTGGTCTGCGAAAGGTCATACCTTTGGACAGGTGAACCCGAGATAACCACCAGAGAAGAGAATCTCTGGTTTCCTGATCCAGATTTAGTAGAGGGGACAAATCTGTGTAATCCCCATTCCACTGACTGAGCATGCATAATTGCAGCGGTCTGAGATGCAGGCGCGCAAATGGCACTATGTCCATCGCCGCCACCATTAAGCCGATTACTTCCATGCACTGAGCCACCGCAGGGCGCGGAATGGAGTGAAGAACACGGCAAGCATTTAGAAGTTTTGATAACCTGGACTCCGTCAGGTAAATTTTCATTTCTACAGAATCTATAAGAGTCCCTAGGAAGGAAACCCTTGTGAGAGGAGATAGAGAACTCTTTTCTTCGTTCACTTTCCACCCATGCGACCTCAGGAATGCCAGAACTATCTCTGTATGAGACTTGGCAATTTGAAAGCTTGATGCCTGTATCAGGATGTCATCTAGATAAGGAGCCACCGCTATGCCTCGCGGTCTTAGAACCGCCAGAAGTGAGCCCATAACCTTTGTAACAATTCTCGGGGCTGTAGCCAACCCGAATCGAAGAGCTACAAATTGGTAATGTCTGTCTAGAAAGGCAAACCTTAGGAACCGATGATGATTCTTGTGAATCGGAATATGAAGGTAGGCATCCTTTAAGTCCACTGTGGTCATGTACTGACCCTCTTGGATCATAGGTAAGATGGTTCGAATAGTTTCCATCTTGAATGATGGAACTCTGAGGAATTTGTTTAAGATCTTTAGATCCAAAATTGGTCTGAAGGTTCCCTCTTTTTTGGGAACCACAAACAGTTTTGAATAAAAACCCTGTCCTTGTTCCATCTGCGGAACTGGATGGATCACTCCCATTACTAGAAGGTCTTGCACGCAGCGTAGGAATGCCTCTTTCTTTATCTGGTTTGCAGATAATCTTGAAAGGTGAAATCTCCCTTGTGGAGGAGAAGCTTTGAAGTCCAGAAGATATCCCTGAGATATGATCTCCAACGCCCAGGGATCCTGAACATCTCTTGCCCACGCCTGGGCGAAGAGAGAAAGTCTGCCCCCTACTACATCCGTTGCCGGAAAGGGGGCCGTTCCTTCATGCTCTCTTGGAGGCAGCAGCAGTCTTTCTGGCCTGCTTGCCCTTGTTCCAGGACTGGTTAGGTTTCCAGGCCTGCTTGGATTGAGCAAAAGTTCCCTCTTGTTTTGAAGCAGAGGAAGTTGATGCTGCACCTGCCTTGAAATTTCGAAAGGCACGAAAATTAGACTGTTTGGCCCTTGATTTGGCCCTGTCCTGAGGAAGAGTATGACCCTTACCTCCAGTAATGTAAGCAATAATTTCTTTCAAACCAGGCCCGAATAAGGTCTGCCCCTTGAAAGGAATGTTGAGTAGTTTAGACTTTGAAGTCACGTCAGCTGACCAGGATTTAAGCCATAACACCCTACGCGCCTGGATGGCGAATCCGGAATTCTTAGCCGTTAGTTTAGTCAAATGAACAATGGCATCAGAAACAAATGAGTTAGCTAGCTTAAGTGTTCTAAGCTTGTCAGTGATTTCAGTCAATGGAGCTGTATGGATGGCCTCTTCCAGGGCCTCAAACCAGAACGCCGCCGCAGCAGTGACAGGCGCAATGCATGCAAGGGGCTGTAAAATAAAACCTTGTTGAATAAACATTTTCTTAAGGTAACCCTCTAATTTTTTATCCATTGGATCTGAAAAAGCACAACTGTCCTCAACCGGGATAGTGGTACGCTTTGCTAAAATAGAAACTGCTCCCTCCACCTTAGGGACTGTCTGCCATAAGTCCCGTGTAGTGGCGTCTATTGGAAACATTTTTCTAAATATAGGAGGGGGGGAAAACGGCACACCGGGTCTATCCCACTCCTTACTAATAATTTCTGTAAACCTTTTAGGTATTGGAAAAACATCAGTACACACCGGCACTGCATAGTATTTATCCAGTCTACACAATTTCTCTGGCACTGCAATTGTGTCACAGTCATTCAGAGCAGCTAACACCTCCCCAAGCAATACACGGAGGTTCTCAAGCTTAAATTTAAAATTAGAAATCTCTGAATCAGGTTTCCCCGAGTCAGAGATGTCACCCACAGACTGAAGCTCTCCGTCCTCAGGTTCTGCATATTGTGACGCAGTATCAGACATGGCTCTTACAGCATCTACGCGCTCTGTATCTCGTCTAACCCCAGAGCTGTCGCGCTTGCCTCTTAATTCAGGCAATCTGGCTAATACCGCTGACAGGGTATTATCCATGATCACAGCCATGTCCTGCAAAGTAATCGCTATGGGCGTCCCTGATGTACTTGGCGCCATATTAGTGTGAGTCCCTTGAGCGGGAGGCAAAGGGTCCGACACGTGGGGAGAGTTAGTCGGCATAACTTCCCCCTCGACAGAACCCTCTGGTGACAATTCTTTTATAGATAAAGACTGATCTTTACTGTTTAAGGTGAAATCAATACATTTAGTACACATTCTCCTATGGGGCTCCACCATGGCTTTTAAACATAATGAACAAGTAGTTTCCTCTGTGTCAGACATGTTTATACAGACTAGCAATGAGACTAGCAAGCTTGGAAAACACTTTAAACCAAGTTAACAAGCAATATAAAAAACGTTACTGCGCCTTTAAGAAAAATATTTTTGCCAAAATTTGAAATAACAGTTAAAAAAGGCAGTTACATTAACGAAATTTTTACAGTGTATGTAACAAGTTAGCAGAGCATTGCACCCACTTGCAAATGGATGATTAAACCCTTAATACCAAAAACGGAATAACAATGAAAAAAAGTTTTTAAAACTAGTCACAACAACTGCCACAGCTCTACTGTGGTTGTTACCCTCCTCAAACACGACTTTTGAAGCCTCTTGAGCCCTTCAGAGATGTCCTGTATCATGCAGAGGGAAGCTGAATGTCTCTGTCTGTAATTTTAGCTGCGCAGAAAAGCGCTAAAATAGGCCCCTCCCACTCATATTACAACTGTGGAAAGCCTCAGGAAACTGTTTCTAGGCAAAAATCAAGCCAGCCATGTGGAAAAAAACTAGGCCCCAATAAGTTTTATCACCAAGCATATATAAAAACGATTAAACATGCCAGCAAACGTTTTATATTGCACTTTTATAAGAGTATGTATCTCTGGTAATAAGCCTGATACCAGTCGCTATTAAATCACTGTATTTAGGCTTAACTTACATTAATCCGGTATCAGCAGTATTTTCTAGCAAATTCCATCCCTAGAAAAATGTTAACTGCACATACCTTATTGCAGGATAACCTGCACGCCATTCCCCCTCTGAAGTTACCTCACTCCTCAGAATATGTGAGAACGGCAGTGGATCTTAGTTACTTCTGCTAAGATCATAGAAAACGCAGGCAGATTCTTCTTCTAAATGCTGCCTGAGATAAAATTGTACACTCCGGTACCATTTAAAAATAATAAACTTTTGATTGAAGAAAAAAACTAACTATAATACACCACTCTCCTCTTACTACCTCCATCTTTGTTGAGAGTTGCAAGAGAATGACTGGATATGGCAGTGAGGGGAGGAGCTATATAGCAGCTCTGCTGTGGGTGATCCTCTTGCAACTTCCTGTTGGGAAGGAGAATATCCCACAAGTAATGGATGATCCGTGGACTGGATACACTTAACAAGAGAAAAGTAGTTTAGTGCTAATGACGGCTCTGAGCCGTCATTAGCACTCAAGGGGTTAGGGACATAAAACCCACATTTTTTTCTTTCATGATTTAGAAAGATAATGCATGTTTAAACATCTTTCTAATTTACTTGTATTATCTAATTTGTTTTATTCCCTTGATATTCTTTGCTGAAAAGCATATCTAGATATGCTCAGTAGCTGCTGATTGGTTGCTGCACATAGAAGCCTCATGTGATTGGCTCACCCATGTGCATTACTTTTTCTTCAAATAAGGATATCTAAAAAACAAAGCAAAATAAATAATAGAAGTAAATTGTAATGTTGTTTAAATTTGTATGTTCTATCTGAATCATGAAAAAGATTTTGGGTTTAGTGGCCCTTTAAAGGGACAGTCTACACCAGAATTTTTATTGTTTTAAAAGATAGATAATCCCTTTATTACCCATTTCCCAGTTTTGCATAACCAACACAGTTATAATAATATACTTTTAACCTCTGTGATTATCTTGTATCTAAGCCTCAGCAAACTGCCCCTTTTTTCAGTTCTTTTGACAGACTTGCAGTCTAGCCAATCAGTGCCTGCTCCCAGATTACTTCACGTGCACAGTGTTATCTATATGAAATATGTGAACTAACACCCTCTAGTGGTGAAAAACTGTTAAAATGCAATCTGAAAGAGGTGGGCTTCAAGGTCTAAGAAATTAGCATATGAACCTCCTAGTTTAAGCTTTCAACTAAGAATACCAAGAGAACAATGCAAAATTGGTGATAAAAGTAAATTGGAAAATTGTTTAAAATGACATGCTCTATCTGAATCATGAAAGTTTATTTTGGCCTAGACTGTCCCTTTAAGAAAGAAATTGGGGTTTGTATCCCTTTAAGTTGGCCTTCTTTTTGGGTTGAGCGAAGTAAATTTAGCCAGGGGTTAGAGCATTCACACATTGTTCAAACTAACCAAGTAATTTCTCTATAAATTTGGAATTTTGTGTAGTTTTATTCATTTTCTGCATAAAATTTAAGATTTTGCAAAAAAGACAATTATTTTTTTCCGTATAATTTGCAATGACAACAGGTGTCGAATTCTAAATTTGGAGCTTTGGAAAGGTGCAAACAAACACATTTACCTTCTATATTTAGCATATTACACAGTTTAGAAAAGAATGGCATGCTGTAGATGTCACACACCATAAAAAGGAAGCAAGGTTCTTTTTTATATTCAGGGAGGTGATTTTTGTGTGTGCATTATTGTAAGCTAAAAGTTTATTCTGAAAGTGCAAAGTCTGCTTGCAAAAACAACGAAAAAACAGTAAATGAAATAAAAAGTAAAAAAGAAAAGGGAGTATAGAATTATCTTTTGTATAACCGACATAATGAAGCAGTGAAAATAATGTTAAAAGTATAAAAAATATTTTATCTACTCTGGAATCAAGACTAATCTCCACATTAAACCGCCTTTCCTCTCATCTCCCCATCCCTGACACCCCTCCAGTAACATCGGAGTGAACACCGTATATTACCCTTCAGAAGAGTTTCCATCCTTAAAGGGATAGTAAACCTAATTATTTTCTTTCATGATTCAGATAGAGCATGCAATTTTAAGCAACTTTCTAGTTCACTACTATTATCAAATTTTCTTTGTTCTCTTAGTATCCTTATTAGAAAAACAGGAAAGCCGGCCCATTTTTGGTTGAGAACCTGAGCTGCACTTGCTTATTGGTTTGCTAAATATAGCCAGCAATCACAAGCGCTAGCCAGGTGCTGAAACAAAAAATGGTCCGGCACCTTACCTTATAATCCTATTTTTTCAAATAAAGATAGCAATAGAACAAAGAGAAATTGATAATAGGAGTAAATTAGAAAGTTGCATGCTCTATCCAAATCATGAAAGAAAAAAATTAGGTTTACTATCCCTTTAACCCAACATTATCCTAGTTGTTTACCACACCCACCTAAACCTTCCCCCCACCCTCTCTTAAACTCTTGTTTGATTATAAGCAGCATAGCAAAACATGTTGAAACAAGACAGAATGTAATATCATGTGTCATTGTATCATTGTGTAAACCCATTAGGGTCTTTCTCCTTTATGCTGACTGTATATTATGCTGTTACTTGTTATTTATTTTTGCCTCCTTAAACCAATAAAAATGATTGAAATAAAAAAAAAGAAAAAAAAAAAAAGGTGAGAAATAGCTTTGGTATTTAAGGCGTTTAACTTACTAAACGTTTCTCAGTCATAATCATAAAAACATAAATTATGCTTACCTGATAATTTAATTTCCATCTGTGGGAGGACAGTCCACTGCTTCATTCATTACTTGTGGGAATTAAGAACCTGGCAAAGAAACCCCAGCCAAAGGCTTCAATACCTCCCCCACTCCCCTCATGCCCCAGTCGTTCTGCCAAGAGAACAATGAACAGTAGGAGAAATATCAGGGTATAAATAGTGTCAGAATACAATTAAATTTAGGTCCGTCCACCGGAGAAACGGTCGGGAGCAGTGGACTCTCCTCCCACAGATGGAAATGAAATTATCAGGTAAGAATAATTTATGTTTTCCATCTTAATGGGAGGAGAGTCCACTGCTTCACTCATTACTGTGGAAACAAATACCCAAGCTCTAGAGGACACTGAATGAAAAAAAGAAAATTTATGCTAACCCGATAAATTTATTTCTTCTTAGACACGAATAGTTCACGGATCATCTTCATTACTTATGGGATATTAACTTCCTGGTCAGCAGGAAGAGGCAAAGAGCACCACAGCAGAGCTGTTAAATAGCTACTCCCTTCCCTCCCACTCCAGTCATTCAAACGAAGTTAGGAAGAGAAAGGAAAAGCCAAGGTGCAGAGGTGACTGAAGTTTACAATAAAAAACATCCTGTCTAAAAATGACAGGGCGGGCCATGGACTCATCGTGTCTAAGAAGAAATAAATTTATCAGGTAAGCATAAATTTTCTTCTTAAAAACACGATGAGTCATCTTCATTACTTATGGGATCCAATACCCAAGCTAGAGTACACGGGTGATATGGGAGGGACAAGACAGGATACCTAAACGGAAGGCACCACTGCATGAAGAACCTTTCTCCCAAAAGCCACCTCAGCCAAGGCAAATGTATCACATTTGTAAAAGTGTGAAGAGAAGACCAAGTTGCAGCCTTGCAAATCTGTTCCACAGAAGCTTCATTTTTGAATGCCCATGAGGAAGCAACAGCCCTAGTGGAATGAGCCGTAATCCTCTCAGGAGGCTGCTGTCTAGCAGTTTCGTAAGCCAAACGTATAATACTCTTCAGCCAAAAAGAAAGAGAAACAGCCGTAGCTTTCTGTCCCCTACGTTTGCCTGAAAATACCACAAACAAAGAGGAAAACTGGCGAAAGTTTAGTCGCCTGTAAATAAAACTTTAAAGCACGAACTACATCCAAATTGTGTAAGAGCTTCTTCTTCTTAGAAGGAGGATTAGGACACAAGGAAGGTACAACAATTTCCTGATTAATGTTCCGATCAGAAACAACATTGGGAGGAAATCCAAATGTCGTACGTAAGACAACCTTATCCGCATGAAAAATCTGTTGTCACAATCTCCCAGGATGGTCTGCGAAAACATGTTCCCTGGGAGAGATGATCTAGAGACAACCACCAAAGAAGAGACTCCCTTGTCTCCTGTGCCAATAGAAGTTTAGGATACAAGTCCAAATAAGCTCTATTCCATTGTTTGAACATGTCCAACTGCAGAGCTCTGAGATGAAAGCGAGCAAACAGGAAGATGTCCATTGCCGCTACCATCAGATCTATTAACTCCATGCACTGGGCCACAGAAGGACGAGGAGGAGATTGCAGAGCTCAACAAGTATCGATAATCTTTAATTTCCTGACTTCTGTCAGAAAAATCTTCATAGACAGAGAGTCTATGATGGTCCCTAGAAAGGTCACTCTTGTATGAGGAACTAAAGAGCTCTATTCTAGATTCACCTTCCACCCGTGTGACCTTAGGAAAGCCACTATCAGGTTCGTGTGTGATTTTGCTAGCTGAAAGGACGGCGCCTGAACTAGGATATCGTCCAGATACGGCGCCACCGCAATGCCTCTTGAACGAAGCACCACAAGAAGAGACCCCAGAACCTTTGTGAAGATTCTGGGAGCCGTGGCAAGACCGAAAGGAAGAGCCACAAATGGGAAATGCTGGTCTAGAAAGGCAAACCTTAAGAACCTGTGATGATCCCTGTGAATGGGAACATGCAGGTAAGCATCCTTTAAATCTACTGTTGTCATAAACTGACCCTCCTGGATCAAGGGAAGAATGGAAAGAATAGTTTCCATCCTGAAGGATGGCACTCTGAGAAACTTGTTTAGACTCTTGAGGTCTAGTATTGGTCTGAAGGTTCCTTCCTTCTTGGAAACCACAAACAGATTGGAATAGAATCCCATACCTTGATCTTGAGGTGGAATGGGAACGATCACTCCCAGAGCTAAGAGGTCTTCTACACAATGTAAGAACGCCTCTCTTTTTGTCTGGTCTGCAGATAACCTTGAAATTAGAAACCTGCCCCTGGGAGGACAAATTTTGAACTCCAGCTTGTATCCCTGAGACACTATTTCTATAGCCCAGGGATCCTGAACGTCCCGAACCCAGGCTTGAGCGAAAAAAGAAAGTCTGCCCCCTACCAGATCCATTTGTCCCAGATCAGGGGCAAAACCTTCATGCTGTCTTGGAGTTATTGTCCGCCTTCTTGGATTGCTTACCCTTATTCCAAGATTGGGCGGGTCTCCAATTAGATTTAGCTTGATCCTGCTTAGTTGAGGGAGAAGAGGAAGAGAATCCCTTGAAGTTGCGAAAGGAACGAAAATTACTTTGTCTTCCTTTCTGCCTAATCTTTATGTCCTGAGGGAGAAGGTGACCCTTACCTCCCGTAATGTCAGAAATAATCTCTTTCAGCTCAGGAACAAACAGGGTCTTCCCCTTGTAAGGGACAGCTAGAAGCTTTGACTTAGATGAAACGTCCGCAGAGCAAGGTTTCAGCCATAAGGCCCTGCGAGCCAAGATTAGAGAAGCTTGAAATTTTGGCCCCCAACTTAATAACTTGAAGGGTGGCATCCAAGATAAAGGCATTAGCTAGCTTAAGAGCCTTTATCCTGTCCTGGATCTCGTCCAAGGGAGTTTCATCAAACCAGTAGGCTTCCGCACTTGTGACGGTAGTTATACAGACCGCCGGTTGCAACTGCATACCCCGGTGAACATAAATTTTTTGTCCATTGGATCTATAAAAGCACAGCTATCCTCTATAGGGATAGTAGTTCTCTTAGCCAAGGTTGAAACAGCTCCATCTACCTTTGGAACAGTTTGCCAAACCTCTTTAACTGAGTCAGCTATAGGAAACAACTTCTTGAAAAGGAGGAGGAGAGAAAGGAATACCAGGTCTCTTCCATTCTCTATTAATAATTTTAGAGGCCTTCTTAGGAACTGGAAAAACATCTGTAAAAGGAAGGTACCTCATAATATCTGTCTAATTTGCTAGACTTTGGGGGACAACCATCACTGTGGAGTCACTATCATCTAGGGTAATTAAAATCTCTCTAAGTAAGAGACGAAGATGTTCCAGTTTAAACCTGAAAGATACCACTTCTGAGTCGGTCAAAGGTAACACCTCCTCCGAATCTGATATTTCTCCTTAAGATGCCATAGCAAGAACCTCTTCCTCAGATCTGTGAAAAGAGACTTCTGAGATAGCTACCACAGCATCAGAAACCTCGCTAACTGCAGAAATGGACTTTCTCTTGCAATGGCCCTGCAACATTGGAAAGGCAGACAGAGCATCAGAGATAGTAGTAGACATAAGAGAAGCTATGTCCTGTAGTGAAATTCCAGAAGGAACTACAGTAGACGTGCAGGGCACTGCTGGTGAGGGCAATCATTTTTGGGACACTTGCGCCTAGATTTAGAGTTCTGCGGCCAAAGGGGTGAGTTAGCTACGCGTGCTTTTTTCTGGCAGTACCTTTTAAATACCGCTGGTATTTAGAGTTCACAGAATGGCTGCGTTAGGCTCCAAAAAAGGAGCGTATAGCATATTTACCGCAACTTCAACTCTCGATACCAGCGGTGCTTACGGACGCGGCCAGCTTCAAAAACGTGCTTGTGCACGATTCCCCCATAGAAAACAATGGGGCTGTTTGAGCTGAAAAAAAACCTAACACCTGCAAAAAAGCCGCGTTCAGCTCCTAACGCAGCCCCATTATTTTCTATGTGGAAACACTTCCTACATCTGCACCTAACACTCTAACATGTACCCCGAGTCTAAACACCCCTAACCTTACACTTATTAACCCCTAATCTGCCGCCCCCGCTATCGCTGACCCCTGCATATTATTTTTAACCTCTAATCTGCCGCTCCGTACACCCCCGCCACCTACATTATCCCTATGTACCCCTAATCTGCTGCCCTAACATCGCCGACCCCTATATTATATTTATTAACCCCTAATCTGCCGCCCCCAACATCGCCTCCACCTAACTACACTTATTAACCCCTAATCTGCCGACCGGACCTGAGCGCTACTATAATAAATGTATTAACCCCTAATCCGCCTCACTCCCGCCTCAATAACCCTATAATAAATAGTATTAACCCCTAATCTGCCCTCCCTAACATTGCCGACACCTAACTTCAAGTATTAACCCCTAATTGTAAGGGACAGCTAGAAGCTTTGACTTAGATGAAACGTCCGCAGAGCAAGGTTTCAGCCATAAGGCCCTGCGAGCCAAGATTAGAGAAGCTTGAAATTTTGGCCCCCAACTTAATAACTTGAAGGGTGGCATCCAAGATAAAGGCATTAGCTAGCTTAAGAGCCTTTATCCTGTCCTGGATCTCGTCCAAGGGAGTTTCATCAAACCAGTAGGCTTCCGCACTTGTGACGGTAGTTATACAGACCGCCGGTTGCAACTGCATACCCCGGTGAACATAAATTTTTTGTCCATTGGATCTATAAAAGCACAGCTATCCTCTATAGGGATAGTAGTTCTCTTAGCCAAGGTTGAAACAGCTCCATCTACCTTTGGAACAGTTTGCCAAACCTCTTTAACTGAGTCAGCTATAGGAAACAACTTCTTGAAAAGGAGGAGGAGAGAAAGGAATACCAGGTCTCTTCCATTCTCTATTAATAATTTTAGAGGCCTTCTTAGGAACTGGAAAAACATCTGTAAAAGGAAGGTACCTCATAATATCTGTCTAATTTGCTAGACTTTGGGGGACAACCATCACTGTGGAGTCACTATCATCTAGGGTAATTAAAATCTCTCTAAGTAAGAGACGAAGATGTTCCAGTTTAAACCTGAAAGATACCACTTCTGAGTCGGTCAAAGGTAACACCTCCTCCGAATCTGATATTTCTCCTTAAGATGCCATAGCAAGAACCTCTTCCTCAGATCTGTGAAAAGAGACTTCTGAGATAGCTACCACAGCATCAGAAACCTCGCTAACTGCAGAAATGGACTTTCTCTTGCAATGGCCCTGCAACATTGGAAAGGCAGACAGAGCATCAGAGATAGTAGTAGACATAAGAGAAGCTATGTCCTGTAGTGAAATTCCAGAAGGAACTACAGTAGACGTGCAGGGCACTGCTGGTGAGGGCAATCATTTTTGGGACACTTGCGCCTAGATTTAGAGTTCTGCGGCCAAAGGGGTGAGTTAGCTACGCGTGCTTTTTTCTGGCAGTACCTTTTAAATACCGCTGGTATTTAGAGTTCACAGAATGGCTGCGTTAGGCTCCAAAAAAGGAGCGTATAGCATATTTACCGCAACTTCAACTCTCGATACCAGCGGTGCTTACGGACGCGGCCAGCTTCAAAAACGTGCTTGTGCACGATTCCCCCATAGAAAACAATGGGGCTGTTTGAGCTGAAAAAAAACCTAACACCTGCAAAAAAGCCGCGTTCAGCTCCTAACGCAGCCCCATTATTTTCTATGTGGAAACACTTCCTACATCTGCACCTAACACTCTAACATGTACCCCGAGTCTAAACACCCCTAACCTTACACTTATTAACCCCTAATCTGCCGCCCCCGCTATCGCTGACCCCTGCATATTATTTTTAACCTCTAATCTGCCGCTCCGTACACCCCCGCCACCTACATTATCCCTATGTACCCCTAATCTGCTGCCCTAACATCGCCGACCCCTATATTATATTTATTAACCCCTAATCTGCCGCCCCCAACATCGCCTCCACCTAACTACACTTATTAACCCCTAATCTGCCGACCGGACCTGAGCGCTACTATAATAAATGTATTAACCCCTAATCCGCCTCACTCCCGCCTCAATAACCCTATAATAAATAGTATTAACCCCTAATCTGCCCTCCCTAACATTGCCGACACCTAACTTCAAGTATTAACCCCTAATCTGCCGACAGGAGCTCACCGCTACTCTAATAAATGTATTAACCCCTAAAGCTAAGTCTAACTATCAGCCAATCAGAATCAAGTTCAATCCGATTGGCTGATCCGATCAGCCAATCAGATTGAGCTTGCATTCTATTGGCTGATCGGAACAGCCAATAGAATGCGAGCTCAATCTGATTGGCTGATCCGATGAACCTGGCGGGGTGAAGATAAGGTAGGAAGATCTTCAGGGGCTTAGTGTTAGGTTTATTTAAGGGGGGTTTGGGTTAGATTAGGGGTATGTGGGTGGTGGGTTGTAATGTTGGGGGGGGTATTGTATGTTTTTTTTTACAGGCAAAAGAGCTGAATTCTTTGGGGCATGCCCCGCAAAGGGCCCTGTTCAAGGCTGGTAAGGTAAAAGAGCTTTGAACTTTAGTAATTTAGAATAGGGTAGGGCATTTTGTTATTTTGGGGGTCTTTGTTATTTTATTAGGGGGCTTAGAGTAGGTGTAATTAGTTTAAAATTGTTGTAATATTTTTCTTATGTTTGTAAATATTTTTTTATTTTTTGTAACTTAGTTCTTTTTTATTTTTTGTACTTTAGCTAGTTTATTTAATTGTATTTATTTGTAGGAATTGTATTTAATTAATTTATTGATAGTGTAGTGTTAGGTTAATTGTAGGTAATTGTAGGTAGTTTATTTAATTAATTTATTGATAGTGTAGTGTTAGGTTTAATTGTAACTTAGGTTAGGATTTATTTTACAGGTAAATTTGTAATTATTTTAACTATTTTAGCTATTAAATAGTTCTTAACTATTTAATAGCTATTGTACCTGGTTAAAATAAATACAAAGTTACCTGTAAAATAAATATAAATCCTAAAATAGCTATAATATAATTATAATTTATATTGTAGCTATATTAGGATTTATTTTACAGGTAAGTATTTATCTTTAAATAGGAATAATTTATTTAATAAGAGTTAATTAATTTCGTTAGATGTAAATTATATTTAATTTAGGGGGGTGTTAGTGTTAGGGTTAGACTTAGCTTTAGGGGTTAATACATTTATTAGAATAGCGGTGAGCTCCAGTCGGCAGATTAGGGTTTAATGTTTGAAGTTCGGTGTGGGCGATGTTAGGGAGGGCAGATTAGGGGTTAATACTATTTATTATAGGGTTAGTGAGGCGGATTAGGGGTTAATAACTTTATTATAGTAGCGCTCAGGTCCGCTCGGCAGATTAGGGGTTAATAAGTGTAGGCAGGTGGAGGCGACGTTGTGGGGGGCAGATTAGGGGTTAATAAATATAATATAGGGGTCGGCGATGTTAGGGAAGCAGATTAGGGGTACATAGGGATAATGTAAGTAGCAGCGATTTACGGAGCGGCAGATTAGGGGTTAATAATAATAATATGCAGGGGTCAGCGATAGCGGGGGCGGCAGATTAGGGGTTAATAAGTGTAAGGTTAGGGGTGTTTAGACTCGGGGTACATGTTAGAGTGTTAAGTGCAGAAGTAGGAAGGGTTACCGCATAGCAAACAATGGGGCTGCGTTAGGAGCTGAACGCGGCTTTTTTGCAGGTGTTTTTTTTTCAGCTCAAACAGCTCCATTGTTTCCTATGGGGGAATCGTGCACGAGCACGTTTTTGAGGCTGGCCGCTTGCGTAAGCAACTCTGGTATCGAGAGTTGAAGCTGCGTTAAAAATGCTCTACGCTCCTTTTTTGGAGCCTAACGCAGCCATTCTGTGGACTCTCAATACCAGAGTTATTTTTATGGTACGGCCAGAAAAAAGCCGGCGTTAGTTTTTCGGGTCGAGTGAAAATACATATGATACGGACATATGAAAAAAAAAACCTTTCATATCAGAGAGATTAATACATGGAATCTCTGTATCAGAAAGGGAAACTTCAATATAAAATAAATTTTAGGGCACTAGGTAGCCCAAATCCTTCATGCTTCCAACAGCGTGATAGTCTCCTAATATGAAGAGACTCCTATGCATATGAATACATATAAAATAAATATAAATTAAAATGTGACCGATCATATACATAAAAACTGCCACAAGATAGCAGTAACTGCCTTGAAATGTCATGCAAAAATAATAGAGACTTAACTAACTTATATACACATAAAAAAACAAAATTGATGCTTACCTGATAAATTTATTTATTTCCGGATATGGTGAGTTCACGGCTTGAGTAATTACTGTTGGGAATATCACTCCTGGCCAGCAGGAGGAGGCAAAGAGCACCACAGTTAAACTGTTAAGTATCACTCCCTTACCCACAACCCCATGTCATTTGACCGAAGGGAAATAGATAAAAAGGAGTAACACAAGATGTAGAGGTGCCTGAGGTTATAGTCAAAAGAACAACTGTCTTAAAATAAAGGGTGGGGCCGTGGACTCACCATATCGGGGAATAAATCAAATTTATCAGGTAAGCATAAATTTAGTTTTTCTTTCCTAAGATATGGTAAGTCAACGGCTTGAGTAATACTGTTGGGAACCAATACCCAAGATAGAAGACACAGATAAATAGGGAGGGACAAGACAGGCAGTCCTAAACAGAAGGCACCACCACTTAAAGAACCTTTCTCCCAAAAGAAGCCTCAGCTGAGGCAAAAGTATCAAATTTGTAAAATTTTGAAAAAAGTATGTAGAGAAGACCAAGTTGCAGCCTTGCAAATTTGTTCCACAGAAGCTTCATTTTTGAAAGCCTAAGAAGAGGAAACAGCTCTTATGGAATAAGACGCAATTCTCTCAGGAGGCTGCTGTCCAGCAGTCTCATAAGCCAAACGAATTATACTTCGTAACAAAAAAAAAAAGAGAAGTAACAGTAGCTTTCTGACCTTTACTTTCCCAGAGAAACAGACAAAGAGGGCAGAGGACTGGCGCCAAACGTTTATGTAGTAAAACTGATAAAGCAGAAATCTGACCCTTCTGGGTACTGACTGACAATCCCTTCTCCAGGCCTTCCTGAAGAAAAGATAAATTCTAGGAATTCTAATTTTACTCCAAGAGTAGCCATTGGATTCACACCAATAAAGATATTTATGCCATATCTTATGGTAAATCTATCTAGAAACAGGCTTGCAAGCCTGAATCATGGTGTCAATGGCCGACTCAGAAAAACCATGCTTAGACAGAATTAAGCATTCAATCTCCAAGCAGTCAGCTTCAGATAAACGAGATTTGGATGAAGGAAAAGACCCTTAATTAGGAGGTTCTTTCTCAGAGGTAGTCTCCAAGGTGGGAGAGATGACATCTCCACTAGGTCTGCAAACCAGGCTATTAGAATCATCTACACCCTCTCCTGTTTGATACAAGTAATGACTCGTGGAAGGAGAGCAAACTGAGGAAACAGGTATGCCAACCTGAAAACCCAAGGAACCGCATAGCATCTATCAGAACAGCCTGCGGATCTCTTGACCTTGAACCATACCTTGGAAGCTTGGCCTTCTGATGGAACACCATCAGATTTAACTCTGGCACCCCCCCCCCATTTGAGGACTAAGCTGGAAAACACCTCCAGATGGAGTTCCCACTCTCTGGGATGAAAAGTCTGTCTGCTCAGAAAATCTGCTTCCTAGTTGTCTACTCCTGGAATGTGGATGGCAGATAGACAGCAATGTGTCTTTGCCCACTGAAGAATCCAAGTAACCTCCTTCATGGCTACGGAACTCAGAGTTCCTCCCTGGTGATTGATGTAAGCCCCAGAGGTTATGTTGCCTAACTGGAACCTGATAAACTGGGCTGAGGACAACGGAGGCCAAGCTAATAGAGCATTGTAAATTGCCCTCAACTCCAAGATGTTGATGGGAAGCGCAGACTCCTCCTGAGTCCAAAGGCCCTGAGCTTTTAATGAGTTCCAGACTGCTCCCCAGCCCAGCAGGCTGGCGTCCGTGGTCACGATCACTCAGGAAGGTCTCTGAAAGCATGAGCCCTGAGATGTTCCTGAGAAATCCACCACGGGAGAGAATCCCTTGACGACTGATCTAACTCTATTCTCTGAGATAGATCCGCATGGTCACCATTCCATTGTCTGAGCATGCACAACTGGAGAGCTCTCAAATGGAATTGAGCAAAAGCAATGATGTCCATGGAAGCCAACATCAGACCAATTACCTCCATACATTGAGCCACTGAAGGATGAGCAGAAGCCTGAAGAGAGAGGCAAGAGGAAATTATTTTGTTTTTCCTGACCTCTGTAAGAAAAGTCTTCATAAATAGAGAATCTATTATGGTCCCTAAGAACACTACTCTTGTAGCAGGGGAAAGAGAGCTTTTTTCCAGATTGACATTCCATCCGTGGGAACGAAGAAAAGACAACAGTATCGCTGAGTGAGATTTTGCTAGTTGAAAAGATGGCGCCTGAACCAATATGTCATCCAGGTAGAGTGCCACAGCAATTCCATGAGAACGGATCACTGCCAAAAGAGCCGCCAGAATCTTTGAAAGAATTCTGGGAGCCGTGGCTAGACCAAATGGAAGGGCAACAAACTGGAAATGTTTGTCCAAAAAGGCAAAACTCAGGAATCTGTGATGGTCCCTGTGAATAGGAACATGAAGATACGCATCCTTTAGGTGTATGGTTGTCATGAACTGACCCTCTTGTACTAAAGGAAGAATGGAGCATGTATAGTCTCCATCTTGAAGGATGGAACTTTGAGAAACTTGTTTAGACACTTCAAGTCTAGAATGGGACAGAAAGTTCCCTCTTTTTTGGGAACCATAAATAGGTTGGAGTAGAACCCGAGATCCTGTTCCTTCACTGGAACTATCAATCCCAGGGAGGGAAGATGTTGTATACATTTCAAGAATGCCTCTCTCTTTATCAGGTCTGCAGATAATCTTGAGAGAAGGAATCTGCCTCTGGGAGGAAAAGTCTTGAATTCCAATAAGTAAGCCTGGGATACTATGTCCACAGTCCAGGGTTCTGTGACATCTCGTATCCAGGCTTGAGAGAACTGAAAAAGTCTGCCCCACACCTGATCCGATCCCGGATCGGGGGCAAACCCTTTCATACTGATTTGGAATCAACTGCGGGTTTCTTTGATTGTTTCCCCTTGTTCCAAGATTGATTGGGTTTCCAAGAAGACTTGGATTGTTACTTCTTGGAAGAAGAAGGGGAAGGCTTTCCTCTAAAGTTACGAAAGGAACGAAAATGACTCTGGCGTCCTTTAGGCATATTCTTCTTATCTTGAGTTAGTAAAGACCCTTTTCCACCCGTAATATCAGAGATAATTTCTGCCAAACCAGGTCCAAACATTGTTTTGCCCTTGAAAGGAATCGCCAGAAGCTTGACTTTAGAGGATACGTCCGCAGACCAGGACTTCAACCATAACGCCCTGCGGGCTAGGACAGTGAAACTAGAAGTTTTAGCTCCTAGTCTAACAACCTGTAAAATGGCATCTGCAATAAAGGAATTGGCCAACTTAAGAGCTTTAATCCGATAATGAATTATCCAAGGAAGTCTCTACTTGAAGAGAATCAGACAAGGCGTTGAACCAATAAGATTTTGCATTAGTCACGGTGGCAATACACACCTCAGGTTGCCATTGGAGACCTTGATGAACATAAATCTTTTTCAAATAAGCCTCCAGCTTTTTGTCCATCGGATCCTTAAAAGCGCAGCTATCCTCAATAGGAATAGTGGTTCTCTTAGCCAGAGTGGAAATGGCCCCTTCAACTTTGGGTACAGTATACCAAGGGTCTTTAGCGGAGTCCTCGACAGAAAACATTTTCTTAAAAATAGGAGACGGTGAAAAAGACATCCCCAGTTTCTCCCATTCCTGTGAGATAATCTCCCTAGCACGGTCCGGCACAGGAAAAACCTCTGAAGTGGAAGGTTCATCAAAGAAACTATTAAGTTTACTAGATTTCTTAGGAGTGACAACGACAGGGGTATCGGAGTCATCTAAAGTAGCTAAAACCTCCTTTAACAATATACAAAGGTGTTCAAGCTTACATCTGAAGGATACCACCTCAGTCTCAGAAGAAGGAATTATACTGTCCAAATCTGAGATTTCCCCCTTAGAAAGTCCTGATGTATCTTCCTCATCAGACTTATGAGAAAGGGCAACGTAGGAAGCAGAACTGAGGACAGGCACCTTACTTTCTGAATTTCCTCTTGCGTTTTCCCTGTAATCTGGGAATGGCAGCTAATGCCGCTGAAGATATCTGGGCAGCAATTTCTGCTTTTAAATAAACTCCACTAGGAGTTATAGAGGAACTGCTGGGAACTGCATGTGACGCCATTGAGGCTTGGGACGTAGCAGGAGAAAGCTGAGGTATTATTTTAACAGCATCATCCTGAGAGACATTAAGCTCAAAAATGTTACCTTTATTTTGCAAGGTTTTCTTGACACATGAAGAACAAAATTGCATAGGAGCTGCAATTTGTGCATCTAAACATAATAAACATGAATTCATGAGAGCAGGCTCTTGATCCATATCAGACATGTTGTGAAACAGTAAATAAAATTGTACAGATAAGTTTAAAAGATTTCAATATTCAATTAAAATAAGCCAAGGAAAAAATTCACTTTAAATTTTATCCCAAATTTGGATCGATCCCCAGCTAAAATTATGTGAGAAAAGTTACGAAAAAACATTTACTAAACATCAAATAAACTTCTAAAATATCCTTCAGGCAACCCCACACTTCAATTCCTGAGGTGTCTTACCTCTACCAATTAAGACCGGATCACCCAGAAATGGAGAAAAACAACTTTTTCCTCAGAAACATTATGAAGAAAAGCCGGTCATGTGTCCGCAACTGCCGAGCTTAAATTACTGCTGTTACACAGAGAATCACTAAAAAATAGCTTCCGGGTACACCGAGTACCAGAAATAACGTTTTTTTCAAACCGGACAGTTTAAAATGTTGCACCGGTTTATTTTAAAGCAAAAGGAAAATGAATAAGCTGCTGAAATAGAAAATTCAGCCTTACTTTCAGTTTAAACTTGTATTGTTTATCAAGTAGATATGTGTAAGAAAATAAAGCCTAATAAAAACATTTTACCCTTTCTTTTTTAAAGAGTTTAAATGTTAGTCTCACACATGCTACAGTGCCCGCTTCATGCCCCAGTGTAACTCATACAACACGATAATCTATGTCCCAATAAAAAAAACAGTGGCTTAATTTGTTAAGTGCATGGTCTCCCCAGCTGGAAGAAAAAGCACTTACCTGCTCCGCTGTCTGGCATGTAGACAGTTACAAGGTATAAAAAGACACAGTTCTTCACAGAGACCTTTGAAAAAGAAAGAACAGAGTAGCCAACTCTGGCTTTCTAAACTAGGGCAGCAATTGTTAGGAAAACTCAGTAAGTACCTCTTTACAAGTTCCTAACTGCTTTAAAGCCACCACTACCCGACTACAAGGAATGACGTGGAATACGGCTATACCCCAAAACTTGATTGTAGATGAAATCAAATTTTTTCTTCAGACACCTAAGCTTCACCTCCTCCATGCACCGAAGTAAAGAGAATGACAGGGGGTTGTAGGTAATGGAGTGATACTTAACAGTTTAACTGTGGTGCTCTTTGCCTCCTCCTGCTGGCCAGGATTGATATTCCCAACAGTATCTACTCAAGCCGTGGAATCACCATATCTTAGGAAAGAAAGACTGTTAAATCTCTGCGAACAAATCAGCTTAAAAGATCACCAATATAAGGCAACCTATTTTCAGCCACATGGGAAAAGATAAATCCCTTAAATAAAGTCTCCACACTAAGAGACATGGCATAAGAATTTAGGAAAGCGCTTCTGATAGATATGCCGCTAAAATCGTTTAAAAAAAGCACACACAGCCGACCAGCCGACTGACGGGAGGAAAAAGATGGCGCCTACATGAGCATAAAGCGCAATAACTCCTCACATGCATAAGCGAGTGAAATATAGACATTGCGCATATGTTAAAACGCTACAATAAACTCTCACTTCTGAGTTATCTAGCCAGTATTGATAGAGCAAGGGCTTTGGCTATGCTGCAGCACTGTCCACTGACGGTTATGAAAAGATGCCGCCGTCATAAATATAAAAGCACACTAACCAGAGAATTATCCTATAAATATTTTAACAGCACTGCTGCTATATGGAAGCAGAGTAAATTACAAAAGTATTCAATAGAACACAAAAACTGTCGGTGCTGCACTGCAGAAAGCAGGATGACCAAATGCAGGACGGAACCTAGATGCACTGAGTGGAATCCCTCTGAGGTTGATGGCGCCAACTAAACTGCCATTCAAGAAGTCAAATAAAAGAGCATCAGCCACTCAGTTCATGCCGAATAAAAGCTCTAACTGAAGAAAGGCATAATAAAAAACATAATTTATGCTTACCTGATAAATTTATTTCTCTTGTGGTGTATACAGTCCACGGATCATCCATTACTTGTGGGATATTCTCCTTCCCAACAGGAAGTTGTAAGAGGATCACCCACAGCAGAGCTGTGGATAAAAAACGGATAAAAAAACGATAGACTTTTTTTAACAGTCACAACAAACTGCCACAGCCCTGCTGTGGGCCTACCTTCCCAAACAAACGACTTTGGAAAGCCTAAGAGCCCTTTAGAGATGTCCTATAGCATTCAGGGGACTCCTGGAGGAAGCTGGATGTCTCAGTCTGTAAAAGTTACTGCGCAATAAAGCGCTAAATTAGGCCCCTCCCACTCATAGTAACACAGTGGAAAGCCTCAGGAAACTGTTTCTAGGCAAATTTAAGCCAGCCATGTGGAAAAAAACTAGGCCCCAATAAAGTTTTATCACCAAAGTATATATAAAAACGTTTAAACATGCCAGCAAACGTTTTATATTGTAAATCTATAAGAGTATTACCTCAGAAAGTAAGCATGATACCAGTCGCTATTAAATCACTGTATTCAGGCTTACCTTACATAAATCTGGTATCAGCAGCATTTTCTAGCATTCACATCTTCTAGAAAAAAATTTAACTGCACATACCTCATAGCAGGATAACCTGCACGCCATTCCCCCGCTGAAGTTACCTCTCTCTTCAGTCATGTGTGAGAACAGCAATGGATCATAGTTACAACCTGCTAAGATCATAGAAATCACAGGCAGATTCTTCTTCTATTTTCTGCGTGGGACAAAATAGTACAACTCCGGTACCATTTAAAAATAACAAACTTTTGATTGAAGAAAAAAAACAAACTACGTTTCACCACTTCTCTCTTACTACCTCCATGCTTGTCGAGAGTTGCAAGAGAATGACTGGATATGGCAGTTAGGGGTGGAGCTATATAGCAGCTCTGCTGTGGGTGATCCTCTTGCAACTTCCTGTTGGGAAGGAGAATATCCCACAAGTAATGGATGATCCGTGGACTGGATACACCTTACAAGAGAAATTAACCCCATACCAGTAGTATCGCCTCATAAGGAGATAGAAAGAAAGGCTGCATAGAATCTGTTAGCCTACTTAAAAGAAACGTGCGGTTGTCTCTAAATAATTTAAAATGGAGAGATAAAAACCGCTGTCCCAGGGAGAGTGAATCTATTCGGTATAAAAAATAAAACTTCACTAGAAGTCATATAGTCTGATGCCAAAATCCACCTCCCTGATTGCCCACCCTCACTGGAGGGTACCCAGCATATAAATAAATAGTCCCTCACACCTATTATGCCTAGACCACTAGCCATGGGGACAGAGATACAGGGACTCACTGTTTGAAGTCTTCAATCTTATCACCGACTCTTAGGTTTGACAGAATCAGCCGTTCTCTGTCAGGGACCTGTAGAGAAAGAAAGAACAGAGTAACCAACCCTGGCTTTCTGACAAGGGGTAGCAATAATGTTAGAAATAAAGCAAAGACAACCTTGCTGCTTTCTAACTGCTAATAGCCACCATTACTCTTACTAAAGAGATTGACATGGACACAGCATAACCCCAATCCTTGCTTGCAGGGAAAAGTACATATAAAAGGATTAAATATCTTCAGACACCAACTTCGCACATCCTCCATTGACAGAGACAAAGAGAGACAAAGAGATTATGGGTAAGGGAAGTTACACTTAACAGCTTTGCTGGGGTGCTTTTTGCCTCCTCCTGCTGGCCAGGAGTTGAATATCCCACTAGTAATTGGAATGACGTTGTGGACTCTCCATGTCATAGGAAAGAAATGTATTTTTTTTTAATGAATATTCCTGTTAAAAGAAATAAAAATAAAAAAAAGGTTTTATGATTGTGAGAAGTGTCATTCTCCATCAATAGAGCTGTAAAAGTTTTCTTTATATAAACCAATATAACCAAACCTTTTTCCATGAAAAAAAAACCCACATGTACCCTTAAAGGGACACTCAAGTCAAAATTAAACTTTAATGGTTCAGATAGAGCATATAGTTTTAAATAAACTTTCCAAATTTACTTCCATTAACAAAATGAGCACAGTCTTTTTATATTTACACTTTTTGAATCACCGGGTCCTACTGAGCATGTGCAAGAATTCACAGAATATACATATATGCATCTGTGATTGGCTGATGGCTGTTACATGATACAGGAGGAGTGAAAATAGACATAACTTTGGCATTTGTCAGAAACAAATCACTACTCATTTGAAGTTTAGACTAATTGCTATTGTATTGTCTTTTTATCGTGCATTTGTTGATTATACAAATATGATACCGGGGGAGGCGCCGCTGCTGGCTGCCACACTTTCCTCATGCTCTTGACCTCTTCTGGATTTATCTTAATTTTAACCTTCTTACATTCAAAATTCATTATAATTATTTCAAGGACCAATACCGACTCCACATAACGCACAACTAGACTCATAAAAATTGAACGGATGACATTACTAAAGTGAAATACTCAACGGATGGAAATATACTCCCACCGGACCATCTTACTACGAGAAAGAGATACCTTCAGCTGAACACCACAAACAAGGTACACTTAAACTAAAAAAATTTTTTAAAAATTAAAAAAAAAAAAAAAAAGACTCAACCCATGCACAAATTGGATTTTGGATTTCATCATCCATTTAGCAATGCTCAGATTTCATTTCTAAACACAAGAAAAACTAATTGATTAAGTCTATTTTACTAAAATACATTGGTTTTAAAACCCCTGCATGCTTTCTTATCTGTTATCTACAATGAAGCCTGAAGTGCAAAACCTCACACCTCACTCTGGCCTGAATCCTATAGAGCAGGGCAATGTAACCAGCCCCCACTGCTAACATTCCTACAAATACTAGACACTATTTTAACCCCTTCACTGCAGAGGGAATGACCACCTATACGCCCTCACATCTGCACTCCTTAAGACCCCAAAAAGCGGTCGCAGCACTCAGTCCCTCACTAGTGACTACCCTAAAATCACTCAGCATTTTCAAAGGGACCGACAGTGGCTGTCGTGGAGGAAAATCAAAATTTAAAGTTCTATATCCTGACACTATCACAGCTGCCCCCCCACCCTGTCCACCCGCAAGCCCAATTGAAGTGATCCAACCTAAAAGCCACAAAAACCGCACTATCAAATCAAGAAAATCTCTTTGTGTGATCCCTATTAGAAGACACGTTGTCTCCAAAGTACAGAGCAAAAACTCAGAATCCCAAGACTGTCCTATCAGAGCAATCCTATGCAATGCCAGATCAATAAAGAACAAAACAGCTATTATTTCCGACCTTATTGAAACATGCGAATTAGTATGCATCACAGAATCATGGTTAGATGAAAATGCAGGGCCTATTCTAGAGGCAGCTATTCCAGACAATTACACAGTGTTCCACCGCCCGAGACAAGATCGCAAAGGAGGCGGAGTTATGATATGTGCAAAATCATCCTTAAATCCCAGACCAATATCAGTCCACAAAACCCAATCTTTTGAATGTGTAGCTGCCAGCCTCTCAATAGAGAGAGAATTCCGAATACTGCTAATATACAGACCCCCAGGAGATGGGAAGAGATTTCTTCAGGAACTCCAAGACCTTTTGGCTGGCTTAATCCTTGAACACCCCAGATGGCTTATATTAGGAGACTTCAACACTTGGATTGACAACACCCTATCCCTGCTTGGGCAGGATCTCCTCAGCTTGATGAGTATACTCGGCTTTACACAAATCGTCACCACTCCCACCCACAGAAAAGGTCATACACTTGATCTAGTGTTTCAGTCTGGACTAGAAGTGTCACCAGTAACTGTAAACCCAGTTACCTGGTCAGACCACCACTCCATTCACTTCTCCATTGTATCACAATCAACCAGACACCAGCCTCAGAACCTGGTCAAACATCCGCTCATTAAAAGGGGTGACACCACTGGATGTAGCATCACATATGCATCTAAGTGAACTAATAGGCACCTTCGAAGACCCCAGCTCCTTAGTCCGACTCTACAACAAAACCATGAGAGACACCCTAGAAAGCATTGCACCATCTCGCATACGCACTGTCCAAACCCACAACAATGCACCGTGGTTTGATAGCTCCATCAGAGAAATGAAAAGAACAGGATGTAAGCTCGAGAGAAAGTGGCGCAGAACACATGATCCAGAGGATAAAGCCGCTCTTACCAAACATCTAAATAAATATCAATCCAAGATAACTCAGAAAAAATCTTCATTTTTATCACGTGAAATTGCACTCTCCCACAATAGACCCAGGCAACTGTTTCGAACAGTAGAAAGGCTCTGCAAACCAGCATGCATGCTTAGCCCCACCAACTTTTCTCAGGATAAATGTGAAGCATTTGCAAACTTCTTCAGAGACCAGATTTCCTCAATCCGAACCGCTATCACAGCAGGCCAAACAGTTACACACCAGAACCACTACAATGGAATGCCAGACTGCCCCAGTTTATGGTCCACTTTTACAAATGTGGATATAAAAAAAGTTAAAAACACCAAACAAAAGTTGCACCCTACTACGTGTGACTTAGACCCTGCTCTAACTCAGCTCATATCTGGATGCATTGAAACACTCGCCCCAGTCCTCACAAAAATAGTGCAGTGTTCACTAAAAACAGGAGACTTTCCAGATCCTCTAAAAGAAGCTGTGGTAAAACCACTCCTAAAGAAACCTTTATTAGACCCAGACTGCATGACTAATTACAGACCAGTATCCAACCTCCCATTTCTTGGGAAAGTAATTGAAAAAGTAGTGGCAACTCAACTGGAAGCCCATCTATCACGCCTAAACATATTCGATCCCTTCCAGTCAGGCTTCAGATGCCGCCACAGCACTGAAACAGCGCTAGTCCGAGTGCTAAATGATCTCCTCATGGCAAGAGACAAAGGTGATTACTCCATTCTAATCCTCCTGGATCTCTCAGCTGCATTTGACACCATTGACCATAGGATTCTAATAGAGCGCTTGCAGTACATCTGTGGTCTAGGAGGCACAGTCCTTAACTGGTTTAAATCCTTCCTAGCTGGTAGATCACAGAGAGTAATATCAGGATCAAGCTCATCAGCACCAACAGAACTGGCCTGCGGAGTTCCACAAGGATCTATCCTGTCTCCCATGCTATTCGCAATTTACTTACTACCACTGAGGGACATCATTAACCGACATGGCCTAAGGTATCATTGTTACGCTGATGACACACAACTCTACTTCTCCTTTGCTCCAGATACTACAGACCCAGCATGCCGCATAAACAGTTGCTTAACAGACCTCATAGAATGGATGAATGCTAGCTGTCTCAAAGTGAACCCGGACAAAACAGAGTTACTCTTGGTGAGGGGACCCCGGCATCAAAAATATCCCACGATCACCCAATTGGCCTGGAGCTTGGAGGTTCTGAACTCGTTAGTTCAGCAAAGGTACAAAACCTCGGAGTGCTGATTGACGCTGGACTATCTTTTAAACAGCAGATTTCCTGAAAAACATAGCCAGGATACAACACTTAATTCCACCGGATGATATGCCAACATTAATCCATGCATTTGTATCCTCTAGGCTAGATTACTGCAATGCACTTTACTTGGGCCTCCCAAAAAAAGAACTCCATCGCCTTCAGACAGTACAAAACGCAGCAGCAAGACTATTGACCAATCAAACTCGCTCCTGCCACATAACACCTGTTCTCCACTCCCTGCATTGGCTTCCAATTAAATGGCGAACATATTTTAAAATTGGCCTGCTGACCTTCAAAGCCTTAAACAACCAAGGCCCACAGTACCTGAAAGAGCTCCTGACACCCTACATCCCATCCCGTTCACTTAGGTCAGCCAACACATCCCTCCACTCAGTGCCAAGAATAAGGACAAACTCAGGCTCCAGAGCATTCTGCCACGCTGCACCTACTTTCTGGAACTCTTTACCGTGCGCAATCAGAGAGGCACCGTCCTTACAGACTTTTAAAAAAAAGCTAAAGACCCACCTCTTCCATCAGGCATTCAGTCCGCTTATCTGACCTTCAGAAACTCCTAACTTTTATGTCTTATGTTGGTACAATATATTTGTAAAGTGCTTTGAGTCTCACAGGGAGAAAAGCGCTATATAAATCGCAAATTATTATTATTATTATTATAATTATTATTATGCAAATCTACTGTATTTACTGCTCCTTTAAAGGGACACTGTACCCAAAAATTTTCTTTCGTGATTCAGATTGAGCATGAAATTTTAAGCAACTTTCTAGTTTACTCCTATTATCAAATTTTCTTCATTCTCTTTGTATCTTTATTTGAAATGCAAGAATGTAAGTTTAGATGCCGGCCCATTTTTGTGAACAACCTGGGTTGTCCTTGCTGATTGGTGGATAAATTCATCTACTAATAAAAAAGTGCTGTCCAGAGTACTGAAACCAAAAAAAAGCTTAGATGCCTTCTTTTTCAAATAATGATAGCAAGAGAACGAAGAAAAATTGATAATAGGAGTAAATTAGAAAGTTGCTTAAAATTGCAAGCTCTTTCTGAATTACAAAAGAAAAAATTTGGGGTCAGTGTCCCTTTAAGTAAGCATGAAAAACCATGGACTTTCCCTTTTGTTTAACATTTGAGTGATATAGTAAAAATTGTTATTAGCAAAACAACTTTACTTACTTTCAATCTAATTATAATGCAGCTCATAGTCAAGAAGTGTGGCTCTGCTTTAAAGGGACAATGAACCCAATTTTTTTCTTTCATGATTCAGATAGAGCATCAAATTTTAAGCAACTTTCTAATTTACTCCTATTATCATTTTTTTGTTCTCTTGCTATCTTTATTTAAAAAGCATTAATGTGATGCATAGGAGCCAGCCCATTTTTGGTTGAGAATCTGGGTTATGCTTGCTTATTGGTGGGTAAATGTAACCCTTCAATAAGCAAGCGCTATCCATGGTGCTGAACCTAAAATGGGCTGGCTGCTAAGATTTACATTCCTGCTTTTTTTTTTTGAACAAAATTTTTTATTGAGGTCTCAAGAACATACATGGCATAATAAGACTCAGATAATCAAACAGCTGATTACATACAGACCAAGAAAGGTAATTGTATATCTATGAACAAATAGGTTACAGTATTTAAAACCATAATAGTATATCATGTAAATGGTCGAAGGACAAGCACTGGGAAACAGTATGATCAAGTGGGGGAAACAGTCCCATAAGTCAATATGTGAGATAGCGCAGAAAATGTGGTCTAGCATAAATTAGAGTCTATATAATAGGTACCTCTTTTTTTTTTTTTTTTTATTTGGAAAACAGTGTAATGGTCACAGCTCAGTAATCTGAAATATCAGATGATAAAGAAAAAGAACCCTTATCTGAATTCTTGGCAACCCGAAGGATTACCATGAGAGGCAAAAAATAAATATAGGAGTCCAGAAGGGTTTTAGAATGAGACCAATATGAGCTGGATTAGTAAAAGTGGAGTGGGGTGATGGGATACAGCGGGCAAGAGCCGCTTAGAAAAAATTAAGGGAGAAAAGGGAGGGAGGGCGGAGCACTTTTAAAATTGAGGAGGCCAAATAATGTTAATAAGGGGGGAGTACATGGCGAGGGGCAAGATGCTAATGCCAATTTTAATCGATAATAATACACTAGTTGCGAGGAGATATGGCGTTTAAAATTAAATGGTCATCTTGCATGAGAGAGTTATACCAATTTATCTTTAGAGCTGGGGCAGATAGTATAAGAGGCGGATATATATAAATCATGTCCCACAGTCTGAAGGAGATGTACACAGAGCAGGGTTAATAAGCACCAAGGCATAATAATATATATAGGGGAAAAGTGCTAATGGCTATCTTAATTTACTGTAGTACACTAGTTGCAAGTAGGCATGGCGTTTAAAGTTACATAAGAGAATTATATCAATGTATCATTGGAGCTGGGGCAGGTGTTATAAGGAGTGGACATATATATATATATAAACCGTGTCCCATAATTTTAGAAAAATTTGCACAACACAGGGTTAAAAACGCTAATATGCAACAAAATATAAATAACTATAAAAGTGCTCAACTATAATAGTAGTATTAACTATGTGAGCTGTAAAAGCTTTGATATTAACTAACGCCTATTTCTAACTCCTTATAATCCGTAAGTGGGTGAAAGTGGTAGGCCTCTTATATGATACTGCATATGTATATGAAAGAGGACAAAATCATATTAGCAAAGACCTAAAGAGTTGCCAAACATACAGTGGTTTTTGTGCAGGCTGAGCAAAGTCAAATACAATAAAGACCTGTTCTATAGCGTAATGTAAATAGTTAATAGTTAATGGCTGTACCTTGTTACTCAATACAGACATGACTATAACAGCTCACATTTAGAGTAATATAGATGTCATAGTCCTGAACAAGTTAAATCCGGTAGCCTAGATGAGGCATATAGAAAATGGCGTTAACTGCGTAGAGAGAAACTGCTTTTCTTGAGTTTATCAGTCTCTATGTAGGCTTAAACCGGGAAGAGGTATTGATAGAATTAGGGGTTCTATGGATTGGTAGTTATAGAAGTGACCCTTAACCTATGAGCTAATATAAAAGATAACTTTCAATCTGAGCTGAGATTGACTACTTCTGGTGAGAGAATATGGCGTGATAGCGGACCTTCCTGCCATCTACAGTGTTAAGTGCATATCATAGGGGTTAACCATCTAAACTCATACCCTCTAGTCTATATTAAGCAAACAAGGCCCAGCAAAAGAAGGTATTTACATAGTATATCCTGTACAGGCAGGTTATATTCAAGCAGTGACTTTATGTTGCACAGGGTTATGTAAAAATATTATTTACGTATCTCCACAGACATGGGCACATATCTACATATCACCTCCATAACCCTGAAGTTCCAAGGTGAATGCATAGTAAAAATGAGCAGCACACAAACCCTGATACAGCATTGACAACATGGAGGTCTAAATAGCATGGTTTATGAAATAGTGCCACAGGAGTATATAAGATAAAAGACGCAATGAAGTCTGTATTCAGGAGGACAGGATAGAGAGTGCTTTGTAGCAACAAATCTCAGGGATATGCTAACGTAAAAACAAATACAGAGCTGGGGGGTCTTGATCCGGAGTTTTTGGAAATATTAATGCAGAGTGTGCGAGTACATTTACATAGCATAGGCTTTCTTTAAAAAGTTCAGTGCAAAGTCTCACACAGGAGAAGCCACCCAGCAAGGGGAAAGAAATACCACAGCTCTAGCCGATTCCCGTATTAGCCCTATGGGAGAAGTATGTCTCATCTGTTTGTGATGTGCCGACTCTGGGAGACTGGAGACATCTCGGTAAGAAGCTGGAACCGGTGTCTGTGTGCGCGTCTGCTGACGAAGTAATTTTGATCAAGCTCTGCAGCGCCAACGATGCCGATGTCATTATAGCTCCATAGAAGTGGTTTCCCGGGGCAAAGGCAGCGTCCCAAACATAGGCAAAAGGAGGAGGGTAAGTATGTAAGGTCCAAGATGGCGGCATAACAAGCGTGCACACTGCTGTCGCAGTGATATTGTCACCGGGTTCCGATTTCACCTGGATGGGCTGTGGAGAGGGAAAAGCCAATAGATGACCTATCTCGTAAAGCTCAGAGTGCGGCATGGCGCTGCCAGAGGTAATCCCCCGCACAAGCTCAGTTGTTGTCTTATCAGCCTCGGTGTGTTGTGTCGGATCTACGGCCTCCTCCGTGTGGGTTCCCTGTGGAGTGAGTGCTAGCAACAATGACATCAGGTCCTCCTTCATGCTTCGAAAGTGTTGATCCAAACTTTGCTGGGTACGTTGTTCCCAAACTGTAAGGGCTTCCGTAATTTCCATACTGTTGAGATATAGGCTCCAGCCGGAACGCCTGTGTGGGGTAGCTTAAAGGTAGGTTTCAGCGTTGTGCTCCTTGATTGAGTTGGCTTCGGCCCCTAATGAATATTACATGTAGCTTTAATCTTTTAGAGTAATTTAGAACAAGTTTGGGCTCTGTAGACGCTAAATAAATTAGTAAATGTTATCTATGAGCCTGGAGCTACAAGCATACACGTCTAGCTGGCTCGGCAGTTGGCTCCGCCCCCTACATTCCTGCTTTTAAAATAAAGACAGCAAGAGAACAAAAAAAATTGATAATAGGAGTAAATTAGAAAGTTGCTTAAAATTTCATGCTCTATCTGAATCATGAAATAAAAAAATTTGGGTTCAGTGTCCCTTTAAACAGCATAAAAAAAGAACAATAAATGAACTGGTGGCATAAATCCAGAATAGAAACATGTTTAAAAAAAAGTGTCCAATTAAAATGTCTAAGACAAGAAAATAATAATAATAAAAAAAAGCAGACAAGAGATTCTAAATACTAAACTTACGCACCAATATAGACAAAATAATTATATATTCAGAGGAAGTAAAGCATTACGACTGACAAGAATTGGATATGGGCAGCTACATAGAAAGTGAACAACATGTATGATCATTCATGGAATAATCACTAAAAATCAAATATGAATATACACAAATTGTATTTTTCCACATTTCTACATCTAAAATTCCTCTTTAGATGCTAAAAATGTGTTTTATTAATATTCTGTGTCTCTAAAAACTTGGGTATGAAGGTACCTAAAAAAACAAACAAACAAAAACATAGCACATAGGCAAAATAATACTGAAAAGGGAACACATTTTATAAAATGTGAGCTGTAATGCCAAAGAGGAAACGGTAAGTAGGTCACGTGGTAAGTAGGCCAGTGAAATGATAGGTTTCTTATGGAGATTACCTTATTATATTGGCTAAATTTGCTGCAGTGACCCAGCCTCCTCTAACCCGACTGTAATCTTGCTTTAGAACAAGCACGCAATACTGAATCAGATCATAATTATACACGTCTTCTTTCAGCCTTTTCAATTCTTTGCTGCCAGTAGGTGCAGTTTTTAAAATATCTAAATTGTGAAAAGAAAGTGCTCTATGTTACAACATTTTATTAATGCACTGTGGCTTAGAGTTTAACTCTGCAAAGTGTCTAAACACAGTCAGCTCCAGAAAAGCAATGCACTAGAGGGAGCTAGCTGAGCAGATCTGGTGAGCCAATGGCAAGAGACAAATATGTGTAGTCACCAATAACCAACTAGCTCCAGAAGTGCATTGTTCTTCCTGAGCCTACCTGGTTATGCTTTTCAACAAAGTATACAAGAAGAACAAAGTAAATTTGACAATAAAAGTAAATTACATGCTCTGTCATTTAAATCTAAATCATGAAAAATTACATTTGGCTTTTATGTGCCCTTAAATGTTTAAAAGTAACGGATTAGAAAGTTTTTTTTTTTAAATCAGAATACCTTTTAGCTTCAGTAGGAGGACAGGAACATTTTCATTGCTGCTTTCAGCGATTTCAGATGCCAAGGCCAAAAGTCTTGAGTCTGTATCGTCAATCATGATTTTACTTATATTTTGCTCTTCTAAAAGAAGTTAAAACATTTTTATCAATAGAACATTCACATTACCCACATTAAACTTAAATGTATAGGATTGAGCAAAATATTTAACCCGTTCCCGCCGGTGCCGTTAGGACGTTCCATGCCGTCCTAACTGCGCTGGGCTTAAGCTCCGTTAGGATGGCATGGTACGTCCTAGCCGTTTGGCTGTTCTGAAGCCATAGGCACTTGCTAAATGGGATTGCGCGCTGGAGGGCGTGAATAGCATCATAAGCACTCCCCCCTGACCCGATCCCATCATTGAAATCACCCAATCACATGAATGATTACGTAATTTCAATTTTTACTTATTTGTTTACAGTTCTGATGTAGACAAATAAGTCCCGGAGGGAAAGGGTTAAACAACTTTTTTAATTTTACTTTTCTTGATATCCTTTGTGAAAGAGTTATTCTAGGTGAGCACAGGAGCGTGCATGTGTCTTTAGCCATCTGGTAGCAGTGTTTGCAACAATGTTAATGGTAATATTATGCATAGTTGCAAATACTGCTGCCATAGAATCCTAAATACACATGCTAAGCTCCTATCAGCATATCTAGGTTTACTCTTCAACAAAGGATACCAAGAGAACAAAGCAAATATGATAACAGAAGTAATATGGAAAGTTGTATAACATTGCACTCAGAATCATCTGAATCATGAACATTTAATTCTGACTTTACTCTTCCCTTAATGAATTTAAACACTGAATCAATCCTTAAAATACTCTGCTGCCTACAACATATTTTAAAATTGGAATAAAGAATTTAGAGCAAGCTAAGGTTACAGTGGGGTCCCATAAAAATGTTTGTATTAAGTGGCATCTGCTTTTTAACTTGACAGATGATTATTATATGTTAAAGCATGACATTTCATCATACTTGATGTTTTTCCAGACTGTATGGCATGGCACCACGCCTAGCATTATTACATCATCGCTCAAGATTATAGCCCTGTATGGGAAACCACACCGTGTAAAATATTCACTATTTGTGTGCGTGTGTATATATATATATTTATTTTTATTTTTTTAAACACACTGTCATTATAATACTCCTGTTATTACATCATTTAAATATATATATGTATCCTGTGATTGCTTAAAAAAAAAAAAAAAGTGTTCTGACATAATACAGCAACAAATTAAACTTAAATTTAAAGTGAAACTAATAGGAAGAAATAAAGTGAAACTCCAACAAAAAAACAAAGCAAATTGTTTGATTCAATATAGAAGCATATGTTTTTCATAAAACTAAGAACTGCAACTAAACATTATGAAACATTCTATTTTAGAAGGAACAGAAAAACATATAAGTATTTTGTCCCTTTAAAGGGATAGTAAACCCCAAAATTGTCTTGTATGATTCAGATAGAACATACAATTTTAAACAACTTTCCAATTTAATTCTATTGTTATCCATTGCTGAAGGGACAGCAAGTTTAAAAAAACAACATTTCATGCATGTGATTTGTTAATATAAAAAAATGACCAATTTATTAAAAACACCTTCAAACACTAAAAAGATGTATTTAAAGGGACAGTCTACAAATTAGTCATCTCAAAGTCTTACCTAAGGCTAAACTGCAAATAGCCTTCTGCACTTTTTCAATATCATGCAACAGGAATGGGAAAATAATTATTTAAAAATAAATATTTTTCTGGCCACTTTGGAATGGCTGCCAAGCTCTACCCACTGATGACATCTAGGCACTCTGCTGAATAGCATTGACAATCTGTTGAATCTAACCACATGCAGCACAGATTGTGGTCATCAGTGGGCGGAGCTTGGCAGCTATTTCAAAGTCGCCAGAAACAATATTAATTTTAGCATAACTTTTTACCAATCCTGCTGCATGATATAGAAAAGGCACATGAGGCTATTTGCAGCTTAATCTATGGTACGACTTTAAGATGACTAAGGTGTAGGCTGTTCCTTTAATTCCAATCAGTCCTCTGTAATATATAAATTCTTCATCAATTCTCAAATAATAGGAAGCGCATACCTCCAGGGTAGGGCTTCTATACAGTCTCCAATTCATATGGTTCCAAAGACATATGACAGAAATGATATTCTTTTTTTAGTTTTAAATCATTTTTATTAGGTTGATCAATAATGAAAAAATACAACATAGCTGCTCAAGTTAGTATATATATATATATATATATATATATATATATATATATATATATATATATATATATATATATATATATATATATTATAAATCCGAAAGCAGCTTTGATCAAGAGAACATAACATACAACCTGATTTTTAACAAGTTTGCAGTAAATAGAGATGGGGATCTCAACATTTCAAAGTCATAACATGTAAGGAGAAATGAGATCATAAAAGAAAGGAAAGAAATAAGGAAGAGGAAGAGAAGAGGAAAAAAAGAAAAATAAAAAGGAGGAGGGATGAGGGAAAGCTGGGGCAGTTTGGGTGTGGTGCATAGAATAGAGAATATATGACATAAAATGTATAATAGCATCTTATTGTGGTTCAATGTAACACCTAGCTTAGGACCTCTCTCTGGCTCTCTGAAACTGATCAGTTCTTTTGTGTGTATAGGTATCCTAAACTGACAGCTATGTTTCAGACCTCAGTAGTCTAAAATTTATATTTCATGTTTCATTGTTATGGGTCCTTTGCTCCCAAATAAACAGAATATCGGCTATCATATCCCGTTTACCTATAAAGCAATAGTGCATTTTTTCAAGTGATAGGATGTGGTTGACCTCTAAGACCCATTGAGCTATTGTAGGTATATTTTGTGTTTTCCACAACCTGGGGATCAGCCTCTTAGCGCAGGTCAACATTGTGAGTAGCAATTTCTTACGGTAGATACAAGTGAGGCGCGGGATGTGATTGAGGAGGATAATGTGTGGGCCTAGGGAAATATCTGTACCTAAAATTTCATTCATGTCCTCAGATATGAGGGACGGTGCTCTAGGAAAGAGCCCCTGAGAATTTTATATATCATGGATAAATGTGCTCTTTTAATATGTGGATTAACACATAGCTGTTCGAATGAAGCTAATGGGCGGATCAACATACTCTTATGAGGGCTGTTATGTATGGATTGTCGAATTTGTAAATATGTGTACCAGCTATGAAAAAGGGACCCTAGTTCATCATTAAGCACAGTCCTGTCTTTAACTCTGCGGGTATCTGTAATCAGATATATCGGGAGAGTTTGTAGGAGCTTATTTACATTAGTATGGCTAAAAGAACTATGTTTCAAGATCAAATGATTGTGAAGCAGTGGAGTCATAGGAGATATGGTGGTGGACACTCCCTTTATAAGAGTGACGACGTTATCCCATACCTCAAGTGTAGCTTTGACATATGTATTGTGTTGGAGCATGTGGGGCCTAGAGTTCCTAGGAAGCCAGGGTATATCCCTCAGGTTTTTAACTTGAGTCAGGTGGCTTTCCATCTTATCCATAGTTTTGAAGGGGGTGAATGATTCCATAGGACTATTCTGGTCAAGTGCACTGCTCTATACAGGGAGTGCAGAATTATTAGGCAAGTTGTATTTTTGAGGATTAATTTTATTATTGAACAACAACCATGTTCTCAATGAACCCAAAAAACTCATTAATATCAAAGCTGAATAGTTTTGGAAGTAGTTTTTAGTTTGTTTTTAGTTATAGCTATTTTAGGGGGATATCTGTGTGTGCAGGTGACTATTACTGTGCATAATTATTAGGCAACTTAACAAAAAACAAATATATACCCATTTCAATTATTTATTTTTACCAGTGAAACCAATATAACATCTCAACATTCACAAATATACATTTCTGACATTCAAAAACAAAACAAAAACAAATCAGTGACCAATATAGCCACCTTTCTTTGCAAGGACACTCAAAAGCCTGCCATCCATGGGTTCTGTCAGTGTTTTGATCTGTTCACCATCAACATTGCGTGCAGCAGCAACCACAGCCTCCCATACACTGTTCAGAGAGGTGTACCGTTTTCCCTCCTTGTAAATCTCACATTTGATGATGGACCACAGGTTCTCAATGGGGTTCAGATCAGGTGAACAAGGAGGCCATGTCATTAGATTTTCTTCTTTTATACCCTTTCTTGCCAGCCACGCTGTGGAGTACTTGGACGCGTGTGATGGAGCATTGTCCTGCATGAAAATCATGTTTTTCTTGAAGGATGCAGACTTCTTCCTGTACCACTGCTTGAAGAAGGTGTCTTCCAGAAACTGGCAGTAGGACTGGGAGTTGAGCTTGACTCCATCCTCAACCCGAAAAGGCCCCACAAGCTCATCTTTGATGATACCAGCCCAAACCAGTACTCCACTTCCACCTTGCTGGCGTCTGAGTCGGACTGGAGCTCTCTGCCCTTTACCAATCCAGCCACGGGCCCATCCATCTGGCCCATCAAGACGCACTCTCATTTCATCAGTCCATAAAACCTTAGAAAAATCAGTCTTGAGATATTTCTTGGCCCAGTCTTGACGTTTCAGCTTGTGTGTCTTGTTCAGTGGTGGTCGTCTTTCAGCCTTTCTTACCTTGGCCATGTCTCTGAGTATTGCACACCTTGTGCTTTTGGGCACTCCAGTGATGTTGCAGCTCTGAAATATGGCCAAACTGGTGGCAAGTGGCATCTTGGCAGCTGCACGCTTGACTTTTCTCAGTTCATGGGCAGTTATTTTGCGCCTTGGTTTTTCCACACGCTTCTTGCGACCCTGTTGACTATTTTGAATGAAACGCTTGATTGTTCGATGATCACGCTTCAGAAGCTTTGCAATTTTAAGAGTGCTGCATCCCTCTGCAAGATATCTCACTATTTTTGACTTTTCTGAGCCTGTCAAGTCCTTCTTTTGACCCATTTTGCCAAAGGAAAGGAAGTTGCCTAATAATTATGCACACCTGATATAGGGTGTTGATGTCATTAGACCACACCCCTTCTCATTACAGAGATGCACATCACCTAATATGCTTAATTGGTAGTAGGCTTTCGAGCCTAAACAGCTTGGAGTAAGACAACATGCATAAAGAGGATGATGTGGTCAAAATACTCATTTGAATAATAATTCTGCACTCCCTGTAGTAATTAGTTATACTAGGAAGATTGAGACCTCCGTCTTCCTTACTAAGGTATAAGGTTTGTTGGGCAATCCTGGGACGTTTGTAAGACCATATGAAAGAGTTAATTAGTTTTTGTTGTGTCTTGAGGTAGGATTTAGGTAGTGCCATCGGTAAGGTCTGAAAAAGGTATAGATATTTGGGAATGACCATTATTTTTACTGTATTGATCCTTCCAGACCATGTTAAATGTCCCTGTTTGTGCCATTGTTCCAATAGGTTCGTAATATTCGACTGGAGAGATATGTAATTATCTGAGAATAGTTTGGAAATATCTTTGGGAATTATCAGACCTAGATATTTAAGTTTATTTGTGACGGTTAATTTCGTGTGCTGTGCTATGTTTTCTATGTCCTGAGATGTGAAGTTAATCAGCATCAACCCAGATTTCTCCCTATTAACTGAGAAGTTGGAAACCTGCTTATAATTTTCCAATGTCTCAGTCAATGCAGGGAGTGTAGTCATTTCTGGGTAATCGTTCCGTACTCTAATCCTTGTATATTTGGATTCTGCCTGATTTGTATCGCCAGAATTTCCACTGTAAGAGCGAATAGTAAAGGTGACAGTGGGCACCCTTGGCATGTGCCATTAGAGATGGGAAAGGGTTGGGATATCATGCCATTTACTTTGACCTTTGCACTGGGTTTATTGTAAAAGGCCTGAATTCTAGCAATGAATTTGTCAGAGAAGCCAAATTTTGACAGGGTGCTCCACATAAATTGCCAGTTCACCCTGTCAAAGGCCTTCTCCGCATCAGTAGAAAGCAAAGCCATAGGAGTGTGATTGTCGTGAGCATGATGTAGGGAATGTAGCAGTCTTATAGTATTGTCTTTAGCCTCTCGGCCTCTGATAAAGCCCACCTGGTCCGGATGGATTATTGTAGGTAAGATGGTATTGATGTGATTTGCAAGAATTTTTGCATATATTTTCATATCTACATTTATAAGCGATATCGGTCTAAAATTGCCTACAAGGTCTTTTGCTTTCCCTGGTTTTGAAACAACTGTAATTAATGCATCTAGTAGGGATGCTGGGAGAGTATTACCTTGGTCAATGTCGGTGAAAAGAGAATGCAAATGTGGGCTGATCTGCTCATGGAATAATTGGTAAAATTGCGATGTAAGCCCATCCGGACCAGGTGACTTGCTGTTAGGTAGTGCCTTAATTACAGAGTTGATGTCTTGTATAGTTATAGGAGAGTCTAAATATTGTTTGTCTTCCTCTGTAATAGTGGGATTTTCTACGGTTGTTAGATATGTTGTTACTTTATCTAATTGTTCGGGGAATATTGCGCTCTTTATATTGTATAACTTTGTATAGTAGGATATAAATGAGTTGGTAATCTCTTCATTTTTGGATGTGGTGTTGCCTGAGGGTTGGGTAAGAGACCTAATGAATTCCACAAAAAATTTTGCTTTAGTAGTTAAGGCTCTCATATGAGCTTTTTGGATAAGAAAGTTATTTAGATTTTCCCTTGCCACAGTAAGATTGGAGAGCTTTGCCGTGGAAGTAGGATCTGCCTTGTGCAAGGCCTCCTGTGTAGCCAGGTCACTTGTTAACAAGTTGAAGTGATTTGTTAGTAGTCTTCATTGTATAGCGTTATATTTTATCAATACCCCCCGAATATAACACTTGTAAGTCTCCCAGTTGTTCGCGAATGTCGTGTCCTCTGGTTTATTTATGGAAAAGAATTCTGTTGTGGATTTTTTAATTTCCTCTACTGTAATTTGATAGGTGAGAATAGTGTCATTAAGTCTCCAGTGGAATGTGTTACTGGGCTTGCTAGACCAATTTAACGTGGTGGACACCTTGCTATGGTCAGACCAAGAAGTACGAGAAATTTGGAAAAGTTGTGATAGGAGTGTCTGACTGCACAGGATGTAGTCCAATCTGGAGTAAGAGTGTTTTGGGTGAGAAAAGAAGATGAAATCCCTCTTGTTAACATTTACTATTCGCCAGGTATCAAAGAGATTTACAGATTGAAGGGCTGTGCAGTTGTTTCTCAAGACATTGTTGCGCAAATAGGATTTCCCCGTAGAGGTATCTAATGTTGGGGTCATAGGGAAGTTAAGATCTTCTCCTAAAACAATAGGGCCCTTAGCAATGTCTAATATTGTATTAACTAGAGACTTGGAAAAAATGGGGAGTGGGTCTGTTTGGGGCATAAATATTGGCCAAAGTAACTGGGCTACCATAGTATAGTCCAACTAATATTAGGATTCTACCCTCTTTATCTATATGCTTGTGTAGTAGTTCAAAGGGGGTATTACGCCTAAAAGATATTCTTACCCCATTTTTCCGATGGGGACCTGAGCTGCAAAAGTGTTTATCATAGTATCTCGTAGAAAGTGTAGGTTCACTGTGCTTCCTAAAGTGGGTTTCCTGTATCATGACAATGTCTATTTTACTTTTATAGAAGTCGTGATAAGCTATAGAGCGTTTTTCTGCCGAGAGAAAGCCCTTGACATTCTGGGTCCCTATGTGAAGTATGCCTGCTGTTTGAGGAGGTGTTTGCGCCATTGCCAATTAGAGAGTTTATTCAAGCTATGTAGAAGAGCCAGAGAGAGTTGAGTAGAATATTAGGATAAGCAAACATAGGGAAATAATAGGAAAAGAAAGGGAATGGGAAAGAAAATGGGGATAAAAAAAAAAAGATAAAAAAAAATAAAAAAACCAGTATCAGTCAAATACAAATAGTATTAAAGTAAAAAATATCCGCTCAAATCTTTCCCAGTTCAGGAATCACGTCAGTTCTAGAACCGCGTTAACCTGGACTGAGTATCAATGAAATACTTAGGAGCTTTCATACAAGCCGGGCATCCAGATGAATTAAATCTATGTAGCAAGTATTTATATAGAAAGAAAGTATCAGTCTCTGAGTTAAAAGGGCAGCACTGATGTACTTGAGATATTATTATGATCTCTTTGATTAACTAATTCTGTATAAACTTGTTATATCAGAATTAGCAAGAAAAAAGGAAGAAAAAAAATAAGAAAAAAGGAAGAGCCATGGGATAGAGTAGTTGTTTCATATATTCAACAGTATCAACATAACTTTAACTTTCTATTAACATTAAACAATCTCAATGTTCTATAATGTAGTTGTACATGGTATATTGGATCTAGGGCAATCAGGTACACCCAGATAATAATTTTCAACTTATATTAAGTAAACCTGAAAGCCTCCATTTAAGTCATATTCACTGTGCAAAGAGGAACAAAGGTCTAGTGTCAGACAAGTACTAAGGTTAGTTGTGTTCCCAGGAACTTGCAAAGTCAGTGGATAAATAAACAATTTGTTATAGTACCTCCGTCACTAATTAAACAGCGGCTAAGGTAAGCATTTTGACAGTAATAGTGTTGGAGGGTTAGGACCCAGGGTAGTTTGTAGTATTTGACTAAAGCTTTAGGTGAGCTTATAGTATAAACTACCTAAATTAGTTATTGTACTATGTGTTAGTGCGGTGGGGATCAGATCCAGGTTAGTTTGTTATGGTTGGTTAAGGTTATAAGTGAGTTTGCAGTGTAAGCTGTCTAAATTAGTGATTGTGCCATGTGTTATAATTAGCGTCCTGTATTTGTCCGGATAATCCACTATCCTAAGCAGAGTTAGGAGACAACTAGACAGTATATAGAACATCAACAGTATATAAAAAAAAAAAAATGAACCTTTGGAAACATACTTGAACTTAAAGCTGAAACATCAGCTACTTAGCAAATTGAAAGTAAATTTGAGTCTTATAACAATGCAAAAAGTTAGTCTCTGCTTCATATTTATCCACATGTCAACCGGCAGGCAGACATCTAGCAGAGGGTAATATTCCAGAGTTACCAGTAAACAACCTGTAAACAAAAAGCATAGTAAAAGGTAAAGGTAAACTGAATGGTCTTAGTTACTCATCCAGGTGAATCAGTGTCCATTCTGTCCATAGTTGGTTGAGGGACTTGTCTGCGTTTGTTTTGCTTGGATGAGATATCTGGTCCTGGCCTTCTCTGTGGTTTAGGGCTAGTCTGACCGTCTTGTTGCTTGTGGAGGCGATTAGAATCTCCTTTTTCAGGTTGTGGAATGTTCATCATATTGCAAAATGTATCCATATCTGACAAAGAAGTGCATTCCATCTTCTTGCCATTTTTCATGGTTATCACCGACGTAGGGAAACCCCACCTGTAGGGGATATGTAGTGAGCTTAGATGCGAAGTGAGAACCTGAAAATCTCTTCTTTGCTGTAAAGTTCTTAAAGAAAGGTCTTAGTAGACCTGGATTTTATGACCTTGAAAGCTTATTGCTTGCCTCTTTCTAGTTATATTGTATATCTCCTCTTTTTGTCTATAGTTTTGGAAATGAACTATAATGTCTCTCGGTGGAGAATCGTCCGCAGGCTTTGGACGGAGAGCTCGATGTGCTCTGTCTAGTGGAATTACGTTGTTGTCTTCTGTATTATCCTCAAGAATCTCAGTGAACAGGGCCTGCAGGTATTCCTGTATTTCACTATTCAAGACTGTTTCCAGTACTCCTCTAAAGCGAAGATTACCACGTCTGGAACGATTTTCTAAATCTTCTATTTTGTCTTCCAGCTCAGATATATGTTGGTTTTATTGAGTATGGTTAGTTGAAAAGTTCGCTATTTTCTGTGAAACTACATATTCATGTTCTTCTAAAGAGTCAACTCTATGACCAAGGTCGTTGATCTCTTTTTTTAGGTCTGCGCATTCATCCTTTATGCAGGACTTGACCTGCTCAATCAACGCTTCCATGGCTTTATATGTGATTGGAGTCTCGTCTTTGTGTGTCTGGGCTGGGGGAGATGGGCAGCTGCCATTACTTGACACGTCTACTTGTTCCTCTTCGAGTTGAATGTGTGAAGTTTCAGTGTCCTTTTTGTTAGATATTTGGTCTGTCTGTTTGAAAAATGCATGTACAGCTCCCTGATTAGTCTGTGGTGCTTTCTGTGACTTATCCAGACGTGGATTTTTTCTCTGTGACATTATGACAAGTAGGTGCTGGTTATTGTAAATGTGGTCAAAGTTGGAGACAGTATAGTGACCCAGCAGAGGCTTGTGGAGCTCAACTCGCCAATACTGTGCCCCCAGGGGAGTTTGCCCTCACAGGGCGATCACGGGCAGGGGCAAGTGGGATATGACCCGTCACCTTTCAAAGTGACGGGAAAAGGAGAGGGGGCACAGGTATGTGTACAGCAGAGATTTGGCACAAGAGTAGCTGAAGATATCTTTAGGATGGCCCTTAGCGTATTTATCAGGTGCTATAGTTGTGTTTTCTGGGTTTGTCAGGCCCCTGCTATCAGACCTGCGAAAGTTAATGAAAAACCCTCAGCCTGTGAAATAAAAAGGACCAACTAATTTCCTCTTTTGTGCTGGTAGCAGGAATCGTTTTAAAAAATAGTGTAGGGGCGCCATTTTGCTTGGGAAAAAAAAGTGTGTCACACTTAGTTGCAGTAATTAGTGTCTTTGCTCTACATCCATTCTGGTGATCAGGAAGGCCAAGTGTAGTAGCAGTAGATAGGACCCAAGTAATCTCAGCTTTGATGAACACACTTCTATAATATGGTCTGCGTACTGTCTAATAAAAGGACTGTGAGTTGTGCCTATGTCTGTGTCTCTACTTATTTATTTGATGCTCATTGCTTTAAGGGGGAGAGCATATTGCTGCTGCTGCCACGCTGTATGTTTAGCACTAACAATATTGTCAATGGATAGTTGATAGTTGTCACAAACCTTTTGCAGGCGCGCTGAGAACCATGCAGCTCCTTGTTCTGTATTTGCAATATGCGGTAAGGTCCGTTATAGGCCGCAGCTCCAGCAGCACGAATCCCCTGTAGCACGATCAATCCTGCCCATTTCCATCGATTTCCTTCATTACAAGTTAATTTTAAATTCCTACTACTCTGCCCTTAATCTCTATAAGCAACATTACTTCTCTACTCTTATCTCTAATCTTTCTTCAAATCCAAAACATCTGTTCTCCACTTTCAATAATCTTCTCCTCCCACCCCCACCCCCTAATACAACTTCTCGGTCAGCTCAAGACTTTGCCAGCCACTTCAATAACAAAATCGACTCCATCAGAAACTAAATCAGCTCTCAAAATACTTTTATTCTCTCACCCCCTCAAACGCTCGCAATCGATCACAACCCACATAGCCATAAATTTAGCTCTTTCTCCACTGTGACTGAGGAAGAAGTTTCAGCACTTATACTGAGCTCTGACCTCACAACCTGTCCTCT
>NC_069499.1:303266184-303296184 GCF_027579735.1 Bombina bombina | reverse complement strand
CGATTGTATGCGATAGGGTGGATTGCTGTTCGCCGCCTCAGAGGGAGCGGACAAGTGAAGGAGCAGCGGTCTTAACACCACTGCTTCTTAACTCCTGTTTCCGGCAAGCCTGAAGGCTTGCATGGAAACCGATTCATACAGCTCCATACGGAGCTTGATGAATCGGCCCCTCAATGTCTTTTCTGTTCTTTCTATCTGCCCTTCTCTACATGTCCCTACAACAATAATAACAATAACCTTAACGCCATCCATGTTTTACCCTCCCTTCTCTCATCCCCTAAGCTACTATGTCTCCTTAGAAACATTTCCCCATCTAACTCTCCTATCATACCCGCTCTTACAAGTCTCACTCTCAACTTCTCTGAATCACACTCCTACTTCTGCTTGCTGCTGGTGACATCTCTCCAAACAGTGGCCACGTAACAATTACCAAACTTCCTCTCTCTCGCTCAATCTCCTACAGTAAAAACAATATTATTACCGTTAACCAACAGCGCTTATCACCTTTACTTTCTTGTACTCTCTGGAATGTTCACTCTATCTGCAACAAACTTACGACTGGTTCACAACCTGTTTGTTTCTAATGCTACCTTTTAGCAATTCCCGAAACCTCATTATCTTCATCTGACACGGCTTCCATTTCTGCTTTCACACATGGTGGTCTCCACTTTAGCAATTCCTTTAGGCCAGGTGAGAGACATGGCGTCAGTGTTGGGTTCCTGCTCTCCCCCTCCTGCTCCTATCAGTACTTGCTTCTTCTCCTATCACTCTCCTTCTCCTCCTTTGAAGTTCACCGCATTCACCTGTTCTATCACCTGCACTGATCTTGCTACAGATAGCTTCTCCTCAATTTTCTGCTCATCAAAATAAAATAGATTAGACTATAGATCAATGTTTATATAATTAAAAATAATTATACACATGCATTTACCCTTCTGTAACCTTAACACATGTAATAGACTGGCACCTTTACAGTTACACAATGTTCATAGTGTTTGGGCCTTTCCTGGTCAAAGCATTCTCAGTCCATCTCTGCTTTATGAACCAGTGTGAGATATATATTTTTTTTGGGATCTCAATAGCTGACTCTGCACAACCATCTGGCATTTGCTCAGCACATTTGCAGATGCTAAGTGGAATTACAGCTATTATAATACATTTTACATACAAATTGGAACAAACTTTCCTTTTAGCTCTCTCCCCTTTCTGACTTTCCCTTTCTGCTTCTGTGACTTTCCTCCTAGCTCCATTTAATGTCGAGCTGGAAAGGTCAGGCTGATACAGAAAATTCAATCAGCAGCAAATGGATTGATAGGGGCTCAATTAATTTGGCTTAGTTGCGGAAGGTTGAAAGCCAGAATCTGTGCAATAAGTCAGAAATGAATGCCATATAGCTATTAAGTGCCTCGGAAAAGAATTGTTGTTTTTATTTTTCTAAAGGCTAAAATGACATTAACATTTTTTTTTGCTGTTAAACAAAAAATTCCATCACTTGTCAATATAATTTGTTGTAACTCTCTCTCTGCCAGAGAGCATATTAATTAATTGCCCTGCACTGTCTCTTAATTGTCCAGGAGATAACCAGTTAATTTTGTAGGAGAAAAAGGATTCAGTCAGTGGCTTATATATGCTTTGGCATAGATTATGAGTTTTGCGTTAGCCTTAAAAAGCAGCGTTAAGAGGTCCTAACGCTGCTTTTTAACGCCCGCTGGTATTACAAGTCTTGCAGGTACAGGTGTACCACTCACTTTTTTGGCCAGACCCGGAAATATCGCAAATCCACTTACGTCAATTGCATATCCTATATTTTCAATGGGACCAAAAGTGAGCGGTAGACCCTCTCCTGTCAAGACTGGTACCGCATTTAAAAGTCAGAAGTTAAGAGTTTTACACTACAACGCCGTAGCATAAAACTCTTAACTAAAGTTCTAAAAAGTACACTAACACCCATAAACTACCTATTAACCCCTAAACCGAGGCCCCCCCACATCACAAACACTAAAATACATTTTTAACCCCTAATCTGCCGAACCGGACATTGTTGCCACTATAATAAATATATTAACCCCTAAACCGCCGCATTCCTGCATCGCAAACATTAGTTAAATATTATTAACCCCTAATCTGCCGGCCCTAACATCGCCGCCACCTACCTACATTTATTAACCCCTAATCTGCCGCCCGCAACGTTGCCGCCACTATATTAAAGTTATTAACCCCTAAATCTAAGTCTAACACTAACCCTAACTCCCCCTAATTTAAATATAATTTAAATACATCTAAATAAAATTACAACAATTAACTAAATTATTCCTATTTAAAACTAAACACTTACCTATAAAATAAACCCTAAGATAGCTACAATATAACTAATAGTTACATTGTAGCTATCTTAGGGTTTATTTTTATTTTACAGGCAACTTTGTATTTATTTTAACTAGGTACAATAGTTATTAAATAGTTATTAAATATTTAATAACTACCTAGTTAAAATAAAGACAAATTTACCTGTAAAATAAAACCTAACCAAAGTTACAATTACACCTAACACTACACTACAATTAAATTAATTACCTAAATTAAATACAATTAATTACAATTAAATAAAAATATCTAAAGTACAAAAAAACCCACTAAATTACAGAAAATAATAAAGAAATTACAAGATTTTTAAACTAATTACACCTAATCTAATCCCCCTAACAAAATAAAAAAGCCCCCCCCCCCAAAAATAAAAAAAGCCCTACCCTACACTAAATTACAAATAGCCCTTAAAAGGGCCTTTTGCTGGGCATTGCCCCAAAGTAATCAGCTCTTTTACTTGTAAAAAAAAAAGTACAAATACTCCCCCAAATTAAACCCACCACCCACACAAACAACCCTACTCTAAAACCCACCCAATCCCCCCTTAAAAAAAACTAACACTAACCCCCTTAAGATCACCCTACCATGAGACGTCTTCACCCAACCGGGCCGAAGTCCTCAACGTAGCCGGGAGAAGTCGTCATCCAACCGGGCAGAAGTGGTCCTCCAGACGGGCAGAAGTCTTCATTCAGACGGCATCTTCTATCTTCATCCGTTCGGCGCGGAGCGGGTCCATCTTCAAGACATCCAATGCGGAGCATCCTCTTCTTTCCACGGCCGACGACTGAATGAAGGTTCCTTTAAATGACGTCATCCAAGATGGTGTCCCTTAGATTCCGATTGGCTGATAGCATTCTATCAGACAATTGGAATTAAGGTAGAAAAAATCCTATTGGCTGATGCAATCAGCCAATAGGATTGAACTGGCATTCTATTGGCTGATTGGAAAAGACAATAGAATGCCAGCTCAATCCTATTGGCTGATTGGATCAGCCAATAGGATTGAACTTCAATCCTATTGGCTGATTGCATCAGCCAATAGGATTTTTTTCTACCTTAGAATTCTATCAGTAAATCGGAATTGAAGGGACGCCATCTTGGATGACGTCATTTAAAGGAACCTTCATTCAGTAGTCGGCCGTGGAAAGAAGAGGATTCTCCGCCGATGTCTTGAAGATGGACCCGCTCCGCGTCGGATGGATGAGGATAGAAGATGCTGTCTGGATGAAGACTTCTGCCCGTCTGGAGGACTACTTCTGCCCGGTTGGATGAAGACTTCTCCCGGCTTCGTTGAGGACTTCTGCCCGGTTGGGTGAAGACATCTCATGGTAGGGTGATCTTCAGGGGTTAGTGTTAGTTTTTTTTAAGGGGGGATTGGGTGGGTTTTAGAGTAGGGTTGGTTGTGTGGGTGGTGGGTTTTAATGTTGGGGGTATTTGTACTTTTTTTTTACAGGTAAAAGAGCTGATTACTTTGGGGTAATGCCCCGCAAAAGGCCCTTTTAAGGGCTATTTGTAATTTAGTGTAGGGTAGGGCTATTTTTTATTTTCGGGGGACTTTTTTTTATTTTGTTAGGGGATTAGATTAGGTGTAATTAGTTTAAAAATCTTGTAATTTCTTTATTATTTTCTGTAATTTAGTGTTTTTTTGGACTTTAGATAATTTTATTTAATTGTATTTAATTTAGGTAATTAATTTAATTGTAGTGTAGTGTTAGGTTTTATTTTACAGGTACTTTTGTATTTATTTTAGCTAGGTAGTTATTAAATAGTTAATAACTATTTAATAACTATTCTACCTAGTTAAAATAAATACAAAGTTGCCTGTAAAATAAAAATAAACCCTAAGATAGCTACAATTTAACTAATAGTTATATAGTAGCTAGCTTAGGGTTTATTTTATAGGTAAGTATTTAGTTTTAAATAGGAATTATTTAGTTAATGATAGTAATTTTATTTAGATTTATTTAAATTATATTTAAGTTGGGGGGGTTAGGGTTAGAATTAGGTTTAGGGGTTAATATGTTTAGTGTAGTGGCGGCGGCAGATTAGGGGTTAATAAGTGTAGTTAGGTTGTAGCGACATTGGGGGCGGCAGATTAGGGGTTAATAAATATAATGTAGGTGTCGGCGATGTTGGGGGCAGCAGATTAGGGGTACATAAGTAAAATGTAGGTGGCGGCGATGTCGGGGCGGCAGATTAGGGGTTAATAAGTGTAATATTAGGGATGTTTAGACTCGGGGTTCATGTTAGGGTGTTAGGTGTAGACATAAATGTATTTTCCCCATAGGAATCAATGGGGCTGCGTTAGGAGCTTTACGCTGCTTTTTAGCAGGTGTTAGGTTTTTTTTCCAGCCGGCTCTCCCCTATTGATTCCTATGGGGAAATCGTGCACAAGCACGGTCAGCCAGCTCACTGCTAACGTAAGCAGCACTGGTATTGAGGTGAGATTTTTTTGCTCTTCGCTCACTTTTTTGCGGTTAACGTCGGGTTTGTAAAAACCCGTAATACCAGCATGGTCTGTAAGTGAGCGGTGAGCATAAACTGCTCATTAGCACCGCACAGCCTCTAACGCAAAATTCGTAATGTAGGCGTTTGTTTCCAGAAAACATCCACGTAAGAAGCACCTCGCAAATAATTCATAATAAAATTCCCATAGAACAAATTAATTAAACTGAAATGAAAAATAAAGACTCTGATGGCTTTATATAGCGAGTCACAGTAAAGTGAATTGCGCTATTGATAAAAATGTTTTTTTTAAAAAATGCAGCTTTGAAGTACTAAGAACCAGAGCAATTTTTTTGTAGGGAGGAACAAAATCTATTTTAAGTTGGCCACATAAAAGGTGACTTTCATAATATCTTTTTTAATTGTGCACATACTTCACAATACTGTAAAAGTAATATATTTACTGTCCCTTTAAGATAACCTATTTAATTTACTTCCATCCAATGAATAGAGCCATTCTACAGTGAAAAACCTTATAATAGATAGGAGGTGAAATGATAAAATATGCATCTCTCATTAGGTATTAGACATCATTGGAGAGATTGCATAGAGAACAACCTCATTCTCCCAAAAGGAAACTACATATTTATTTGTGTTCATGACAGGAAAGGGGCATTAAGTATATTATCTGTATATGTTTCTGGTAGAGAGTGGGTCAGATGAATACTCTTCTGGTGGAAGTTGGTTACTTTACTGCTATTGTATTTACAGGAATGTTAAATCTGTGCTAAATGTGTCTGTCATATATGACACAAGGGTTGTGCTTTATGTGTATATTTCTGTGTATACCTTGGGGAAATCACTGGTATTGTATTGTATTGGTCTATGTATTACTGTGAGAGGGGTTACATTATTGCTGGGTATTACATTCAGGGAGGCGGTTAATCATTGGTTTGTATATACTGAAGCTGACTGGGATTAGTGAATCATTTTATTGCTCATTTGTGAGAACTATTTATCTGAAGCACATATTACATTATATTAACAGGGGCTGATGAGGTAAGCAGATTTCTAGGTAGGTATTATTATAATTGAATGTATAAATGTGTGTGAAACAAAAAAAAGAAAGACTTTATATTTGAATTTAATTTAACTAAGATAAAAAAATATTGAGTTCAATGAGCTAGAATTAAATATCAACACCTGTCTTATATGTTTATCCTTTACTATTTTAATGAAAGAGCAAATCAAATCTGAAAGACATTGGCTTAGATTGTATGCAAGCTGCTTTTGATAGTGACAGTGCCTCAATATAGGTAGATACTGCATTCTCATTACCCTCACAAGAAGGGTTAATCTCCCAATGATAAATATTATTATTTGGGGCCAGATCACATATTCAAAAACATAAGGCAAGTGAAACACATTTTTATTACAACATAATTTAATGCATATCACTTTACTGTTTATACTTGAATCATTGTCATTTGCATTAGCGTAATAACCCCCCCCCCACACACACACACAAACAATTTAGTATGTTTCCCCCAACATTGTTAACCATCTAAAGCAGTGCTTTCCAAACTGTGTGTCGGGACACACTAGTGTGTCGGCAGCAGTGTGTAGGTGTGTCCCTGCTTCAGCACAATTTTTTTAAAATTTAAATTTTTTTAAATTGTTTTTTTTTTGTTTCTGACTTTCCGCCTGCCTGCTACGCATATCACATGGTTGACACGTGATTGATACCTAGGGGGTCACAGATCATCTTAACCTATTGGCGCAGCTCAGTGGGAACTGAAACTATTCCCATTGGCGGCTTTGGTGGCACATTGGCTCGTGACTGCACGTGTAGTCTCCTTAATTGGCTCATGACTGCATGTGTAGTCTCCTTAATTGGCTTGTGACTGCATGTGTAGTCAGTGAGTGGGACAGCAGTGTGTTTGCAGTGCGGGCAGTAGTCAATCGCACTCACCGAGCTCTGAGGGCGGCAGCTTAAACGCTGAGCTGAAGTCAGAAGTCAGTGGGGTTTTTTTTTGCAGCTAGCTCCCAGTAGTGCATTGCTGCTCCTGCTCTTGATATATGGATAGGAAGGGGAAGCTTAAAAATGCGAGTGTCTAATATTCCACCAAATATTCATAAACTGTGTTCATGCCATCAACCTCATACATCCCATTAAAATAGTAAGTAGCTATTGGTGTTGTTAAACTTTTTTTTAATTCTTGCACATACATACTGTTACTTGTAAATACATTTAGTTATTATATAATTTATGTATGTGTCCGTATCTCTTAAAACAAGTTAGTTTAACCTTCTGTTTGCCAGTACAACTGAATTGATGTAGGTCTAAAAAGTGTGTCACCGACATGAAAAGTTTGGAAAGCTCTGATCTAAAGCATAAACTACTATACACCCATCTGCTAAAAACTCCTAAACTAATATATCCCCTCCCCCTAAATTGCAATAGTCCTCTAAACTGCAACTCCATCCCCACCACAAAAAAAACATTTAACTGTTGGACTGCTCCTAACAAAAATAATCCCTTATGTGCTTATTTACTTGGCACAAAAACACTAAGTGCCAGTCCGATCATTGCATTTGCCTCCTAATATTTAATCACTTAAAAGCTAGATTCTATTACCATTAAACACTACACTGTTAAACCACCCTTTGCATCAAGCCCTAAACCACAAGGCCCTCTATTTTAATAGCCCACTATAAAGGAACCCCATATTAAAGATCCCTTTAAGGAGCCTCCTAAAACCCTCTAACTACTAAGAGCCCCTAACTACTATGCCGTCCATTACCACCTATTCCTTGTTTTACATTATACAAAAATATTATAGAAAATATAGTACAAACATTAATCACCCAGATAAAATAAAGACACCCCAAATAACTTACAATTTGATGGCTCCTTTTTCAGGAACAACCACAGTGGGTTCCTCCTATTTGGATCCCACACTGTTTAACTCTGTTTCTGTGGTTATATATATATATATATATATATATATATATATATATATATATATATATATATATATATATATATATATATATATATATATATATATATATATATATATATATATATATATATATATATATATATATATATATATATATATATAAAAGCACTCACTGGACTTGATACAGGTGAAATAAAAAGTATTTTATTCCATATAAACAAGTGACTTGTTTATATATACTGTGTGTGTGTATATATATATATATATATATATATATATATATATATATATATATATATATATATCTTTCATGTAATTAGCAAGAGTCCATGAGCTAGTGACGTATGGGATATACATTCCTACCAGGAGGGGCAAAGTTTCCCAAACCTCAAAATGCCTATAAATACACCCCTCACCACACCCACAAATCAGTTTACCAATCAACATTTTGGAACTCCGTGCAATTTTCAGAGCTCTTCAGTCATGGCCTCTTCTAAAGAGAGAGTCATTCATTTGTTTTCAAACGGACAATGTCACAACCGTGGCATATGTCAATCATCAAGGAGGGACTCACAGTCCTCTGGCTATGAAAGAAGTATCTCGAATACTTGTTTGGGCGGAATCCAGCTCCTGACTAATTTCTGCGGTTCATATCCCAGGTATAGACAATTGGGAAGCGGATTATCTCAGTCGCCAGACATTACATCCGGGCGAGTGGTCTCTTCATCCAGAAGTATTTCTTCAGATTGTTCAAATGTGGGGACTTCCAGAAATAGATCTGATGGCTTCTCATCTAAACAAGAAACTTCCCAGGTATCTGTCCAGATCCAGGGATCCTCAGGCGGAAGCAGTGGATGCATTGTCACTTCCTTGGAAGTATCATCCTGCCTATATCTTTCCGCCTCTAGTTCTTCTTCCAAGAGTGATTTCCAAGATTCTAAAGGAGCGTTCATCTGTTCTGCTGGTGGCTCCAGCATGGCCTCACAGGTTTTGGTATGCGGATCTTGTCCGGATGGCTACTTGCCACCCGTGGACTCTTCCGTTAAGACCAGACCTTCTATCGCAAGGTCCTTTTTTTCATCAGGATCTCAAATCCTTAAATTTGAAGGTATGGAGATTGAACGCTTGATTCTCAGTCATAGAGGTTTCTCTGACTCTGTAATTAATACTATGTTACAGGCTCGTAAATCTGTATCTAGGAAGATATATTATCGAGTTTGGAAGACTTACATTTCTTGGTGTTCTTCTCATCATTTTTCCTGGCATTCTTTTAGAATTCCTAGAATTTTACAGTTTCTTCAGGATGGTTTGGATAAAGGTTTGTCTGCAAGTTCCTTGAAAGGACAAATCTCTGCTCTTTCTGTTCTTTTTCACAGAAAGATTGCTAATCTTCCTGATATTCATTGTTTTGTACAGGCTTTGGTTCATATAAAACCTGTCATTAAGTCAATCTCTCCTCCTTGGAGTTTGAATTTGGTTCTGGGGGCTCTTCAAGCTCCTCCATTTGAACCCATGCATTCACTGGATATTAAACTACTTTCTTGGAAAGTTTTGTTTCTTTTGGCCATCTCTTCTGCTAGAAGAGTTTCTGAATTATCTGCTCTTTCTTGTGAGTCTCCTTTCTGATTTTTCATCAGGATAAGGCGGTTTTGCGAACTTCATTTAAATTTTTACCTAAGGTTGTGAATTCTAACAACATTAGTAGAGAGATTGTAGTTCCTTCATTGTGTCCTAATCCTAAGAATTCTAAGGAAAGATCGTTGCATTCTTTGGATGTGGTTAGAGCTTTGAAATATTATGTTGAAGCTACTAAAGATTTCCGAAAGACTTCTAGTCTATTTGTTATCTTTTCTGGTTCTAGGAAAGGTCAGAAGGCTTCTGCCATTTCTTTGGCATCGTGGTTAAAGTCTTTGATTCATCATGCTTATGTTGAATCGGGTAGAACTCCGCCTCAAAGGATTACAGCTCATTCAACTAGGTCAGTCTCTACTTCCTGGGCATTTAGGAATGAAGCTTCGGTTGATCAGATTTGCAAAGCAGCAACTAGGTCTTCTTTGCATACTTTTACTAAATTCTATCATTTTGATGTGTTTTCTTCCTCAGAAGCAGTCTTTGGTAGAAAAGTACTTCAGGCAGCTGTTTCAGTTTGATTCTTCTGCTTATATTTTCAGTTTTTTTCATTATAAGATTTAAACTTTGTTTTGGGTGTGGATTATTTTTCAGCGGAATTGGCTGTCTTTATTTTATCCCTCCCTCTCTAGTGACTCTTGCGTGGAAGATCCACATCTTGGGTATTCATTATCCCATACGTCACTAGCTCATGGACTCTTGCTAATTACATGAAAGAAAACATAGTTTATGTAAGAACTTACCTGATAAATTAATTTCTTTCATATTAGCAAGAGTCCATGAGGCCCACCCTTTTTTGTGGGGATTATGATTTTTTTGTATAAAGCACAATTATTCCAATTCCTTATTTTTTATGCTTTCGCACTTTTTTCTTATCACCCCACTTCTTGGCTATTCGTTAAACTGATTTGTGGGTGTGGTGAGGGGTGTATTTATAGGCATTTTGATGTTTTGGAAACTTTGCCCCTCCTGGTAGGAATGTATATCCCATACGTCACTAGCTCATGGACTCTTGCTAATATGAAAGAAATGAATTTATCAGGTAAGTTCTTACATAAATTATGTTATATATATATATATAAACGTCACTTGTTTATATAGAAAAAAAAACACTTCTTATTTCACCTGTATCAATTCTAGTGAGTGCTTTTGTTATAACTTGGATATTTGAACTTTGTATAGCACCCTGGCAATATTGAAATTTACTGTTATATATATATATAAAATGTTGCCTTGTCGGACTAGTGTCAAAGGTTTCAGCAATGGTATGCAAATTACTTACAGCAAGCAGGAAAGTAGTGGGTAGTGGATGGTAACATGTTTCTAATTATTTATTATTAAACTGTCTTCATAATATACAAATAATTTTTATACTATATAGGGATAAAATGAAAACACAAGATGTAACACAAGTGCACACACAGATGGAATGATTTGAGGGTTTTGCTTCCTTGAAAACTTGCAATCTAAGATATCACATAAAATTTTTTTCACAGTTAATTGTAAATACTCTGGCCAGTACCAATACCAACAAAGACTCTAAAAGATAGCATAGTAGTATCCAGTTATTTCAGCTCAGAACACGAACTAAAGCAAAACTATGGATAAATGACAAGTATAGTAACTGAACTAGAATGAAAGAGGAGCGCTCACTGCTAACAATGCTAAAAACAAATGCGTTCATCTGAAATGGATGGATTCTGTCACACAAGCCCATGAGGTGGCAGTCATGGTCTAATATTGAGAAACCCAACTGTGATTAACCAATATGTAAAATGCTTTGGCATAAACTGTGACTAATCTAGGATACGTTGCTTTCCATTGTTATAAATAATGGGTTATATTGTGTATATAGACAGACAGACAGATTATTATTATTATCATTTATTTGTAAAGCACCAACTAATTCAGTAGTGCTAGCACATGAGTGGGTAGACAATAACAAAAAATTCATGATAATTTTTTTTTTTTGTAGAACAGAATATACAAGACAAATATATATATATATATATATATATATATATATATATATATATATATATATATATATATATATATATAAATAAAAAAAATCTATTTTATATATATTTATATATACATACTGGCCCAGATTACAGCTGGAGCGATAATTATAGTGCAGGGTGCAATGTCAATATTAGCACACAAATTAATATTACAAGTCCATGGTAAAACAAATTTACCAGAGGTGGTTTAGTGCAGCCAACATACCTTTAGCGCATCCTATACTTTCAAAATAGATTGTGACTGTGCTTTATATTTTTCATATTGCAAGTTTGAAAGTTATGGCTTGCGCTCAAGCGCGACCCAAAATAGAGGTAGAAATATTAACAAGACTTGAAGAAAATATAAGTTTAAGATTGATTTTTTTTTTTTAAATGGATTCAAAAGGGATATGGTATATGTCAAGGGGTTTGACAGGGAAGGGCTGCAAAGTATATATCTATGTTTTAATATTTGTATGAGTGTATGTGTACATGTCAATACATGTGTATTTATGTGAATATGTATGTGTACACAGATGTCTTTACTGTAATCACGTTTGTAACATGTCCGTCACAAGTTGCGCACGCATCCTCAAAGGAATGTTGGCTGCGTGAGGCAGCCAAAAGAATCCACCTGGATGCAGGATTCCAAAAATCAGGCATTTTCCGAATCCACCTGGATGCAGCGTAGGCAAACCCGAAGCCTTAAAAAAAAACACACAACTGACCGCACAAAATAACTAAAAAACATAACCTCTGCAAGACAATTAAACAGATCTTTTACCTCTAAAAATACTAAGTATCCCCTAACAGTAACCCCCCCCCACCAAACCCCCATAATAAAAAACCTAACACTAAAAACAAACAAACTACCCATTGCCCCTAAAGGGGCATTTGTATGGACATTGCCCTTAAAAGGGCATTCAGCTCTTTTGCTGCCCTTAAAAGGGCAATCAGCTCTTTTTCAAGCCCAAAAAACCTAATCTAGAAAAAAACACTCCAAAAATTTAAATAAAAAAGCCTAAACTTTAGCCCCAAATAAGTAGTTACTGTTGCTGAAGTCCACCGGAGAAGGTCTTCTTCCAGACAGATCCATCATCTTCTATTTTCTCTGCCGGACTTCAGGAACAGTAAGTGCCTATTTGGGGCATAGGTTTAGGCTTTTTTAATTTTAATTTGTGGGGTGTTTTTTTAGATTAGGGTTATTTTTGGCTTGAAAAAGAGCTGATTGCTCTTTTAAGGGTAGTTTAGTGTTAGTGTTTTTTATTTTGGGGGGTTTGGTGGATGGGGGTTTTTTACTGTTAGGGGTGCTTTTTAACTTAGGGCAATGCCCTACAAAAGACCCTTTTATGGGCTATTGGTAGTTTAGTATTAGATTAGGGGGTGTTTTTATTTGGGGGGGGATTTTTTTTTTAGGGGCATTAGTTTAGGTTTAATTTTTTTTTATTATGGATAGCTTTATTTTTTTCTGTAAATTTTTTATTTTTTGTAACTTTAGCTTGGGGGTTTGTATTTTTTAAATATAGACTGGTGTATGCATATGTCTATATATATATATATATATATATATATATATATATATATATATATATATATATATATATATATATATATATATATATATATATATATATATATATATATATAATCTACGGACCATGGCTTTTGCTGTAGAATGCGACTAACAAATGTCAGGAAAGACCTACTAGAGCAGCTGAACTTTATTTGGGGTTAATCAGAGGCACTTTAAATGATGACAGGTGTGTACTGACTCCTATTTAACATGATTTTGAATGTGATTGCTTAATTCTGAACACAGCTACATCCCCACTTATGCAACCACATTATTTTAGGTTTTTTATTTTTATTTCCCTTTACCAAAAAGATTTCAGTTTGTTTTTCAATTTAGTTGTACAGTTTATAGGTCACATTAAAGGTGGAAAAAGTTCTGAAATGATTTATCTTTGTCTCATTTTTTTACATCACAGACTTTTTATATCCACTGTATATATATACATACATACATACATACATACAAAGCACAGAAGTGGGCTGCACTCTCAGACTGGACTGGGTACACATCATATAAAAAGTGAAAGCCCTGGGTGCTCAATAGCACTCTAAAGTAGATGTACAGTCCCCAGAGTCCCAGGCAGTTAATACCTTGAATGAGTTCAAATACCTTGAAATAGCAAAATCATTTTTAAACAATTTTTATGTTTCTTGTTTATAGAAAAACTTGAAATCCCTATGTTCTTCACTTAAAAGAAAATGTGCTTTTTACTTTAAAATAAACAACCCCAATTCTGAAAAAGTTGGGACAGTATGAAAAAATGCAAAAAAAACTAACAAAAAGAGTAATTTGAAAAATCAATTCACCCTGTACTATATTCAAAACACATGCGGCTAGATTATGAGTTTGGCGGTAGAGGCTATGCGGTGCTAACGAGCAGTTTATGCTCACCGCTCACTTACAGACAGCGCTGGTATTACAGGTTTTTACAACCCAGACAAGAAGTGAGCGTTAAGCAAAATTTAGCTCATTACCGCACTCCAATACCAGCGCTGCTTACGTTAGCGGTGAGCTGGTGTAACGTGTTCGTGCACGATTTCCCCATAGGAATTAACGGGGAGAGCCGGCTGAAAAAAAGTCTTACACCTGCAAAAAAGCAGCGTAAAGCCCCATTGATTCCTATGGGGAAATAAAATGTATGTCTACACCTAACACCCTAACATGAACCCGAGTCTAAACACCCCTAATCTTACACTTATGAATCCCTAATCTGCTGCCCCCGACATCGCCGCAACCTACATTATATTATTAACCCCTAATCTGCCGCTCCGGAGACTGCAGCCACCTACATTATACTTATAAACCCCTAATCTGTTGCCCCCAACATCACCGACACCTACATTATATTTATTAACCCATAATCTGCCTTCCCCAATGTTGCTGCGACCTACCTACACTTCTTAACCCCTAATCTGCCGCCCCCAACGCCGCCACTATTCTAAATTTATTAACAAAGCACAGGAATTAGGAGCACCAGCCGAGTTAAGGATAAAAGCGGTCTTTATTAATACAAAAAATAAAAAGCCAGATACTCAGGCTATAAAGAACAAGGAGGTCAGCAAGATAGACAGCTGACGCGTTTCGGCATTGTGCCTTAGTCTAAGCTGACTCACCATGTCATAAGAACACCTTAAAACACCCTTAGCTGCCTCCCATTGGTTAACAAAAATTAACATATATAATTAGTTAAACACCATAGTGAGTATTATTACATAATAAATATATACATGAAATGTGAGTACATGACCTTTTTGCCACAATTGGAAAATGTCTTTAAAATGAACAAAGTGAAATAACATCAGGGAAAACACTGTTGGCTAGATTTAGAGTTCTGCGGCCAAAGGGGTGCGTTAGCTACACATGCTTTTTTTCCCCCGCACCTTTTAAATACCGCTGGTATTTAGAGTTCACAGAATGGCTGCGTTAAGCTCTAAAAAAGGGAGCGTAGAGCATATTTACCGCCACTGCAACTCTAAATACCAGCGTTGCTTACGGACGCGGCCAGCTTCAAAAACGTGCTCGTGCACGATTCCCCCATAGAAAACAATGGGGCAGTTTGAGCTGAAAAAAAACCTAACACCTGCAAAAAAGCAGCGTTCAGCTCCTAACGTAGCCCCATTGTTTACCATGGGGAAACACTTCCTAAGTCTGCACCTAACACCCTAACATGTACCCCGAGTCTAAACACCCCTAACCTTACACTTATTAACCCCTAATCTGCCGACCCCGCTATCGCTGACACCTGCATATTTTTTTTAACCCCTAATCTGCCGCTCCGTATACCGCCGCAACCTTCATTATACCTATGTACCCCTAATCTGCTGCCCCTAACACCGCCGACCACTATATTATATTTATTATCCCCTAATCTGCCCCCCACAACGTCGCCGCCACCTACCTACAATAATTAACCCCTAATCTGCCGATTGGATCTCGCCGCTAGTCTAATAAATGGATTAACCCCTAAAGCTAAATCTAACCCTAACACTAACACCCCCCCTAAGTTAAATATAATTTAAATCTAACTAAATAAATTAACTCTTATTATATAAATTATTCCTATTTAAAGCTAAATATTTACCTGTAAAATAAACCCTAATATAGCTACAATATAAATTATAATTATATTGTAGCTATTTTAGGATTAATATTTATTTTACAGGCAACTTTGTAATTATTTTAAACAGGTACAATAGCTATTAAATAGTTAATAACTATTTAATAGCTAAAATAGTTAAAATAATTACAAAATTACCTGTAAAATAAATCCTAACCTAAGTTCCAATTAAACCTAACACTACACTATCAATAAATTAATTAAATAAACTACCTACAATTACCTACAATTAAACCTAACACTACACTATCAATAAATTAATTAAATAAAATACCTACAAATAACTACAATGAAATAAACTAAGTTACAAAAAATTAAAAAATATTTACAAACATTAGAAAAATATTACAACAATTTTAAACTAATTACACCTACTCTAAGCCCCATAATAAAATAACAAAGACCCCCAAAATAAAAAAAATGCCCTACCCTATTCTAAATTAAAAAAGTTCAAAGCTCTTTTACCTTACCAGCCCTGAAAAGGGCCCTTTGCGGGGCATGCCCCAAAGAATTCAGCTCTTTTGCCTGTAAAAAAACAAACATACAATACCCCCCCCCAACATTACAACCCACCACCCACATACCCCTAATGTAACCCAAACCCCCCTTAAATAAACCTAACACTAAGCCCCTGAAGATCTCCCTACCTTGTCTTCACCTCACCAGGTTCAGCGATCGGTCCAGAAGAGGGTCCGAAGTCTTGATCCAAGCGGCGGCTGAAGAACTCCATCATCGGGCTGAAGTCGGAAGTCCATCATCGGGATGAAGTCTTCTATCAAGCCGCATCTTCAATCTTCTTTCTTCCGGAGCGGAGCCATCTTCTTCCCAGCCGACGTGGATCCAACCTCTTCAAGCGACGCCTACTCGCCGAATGACGGTTCCTTTAAATGACTTCATCCAAGATGGTGTCCCTCGAATTCCGATTGGCTGATAGGAATCTATCAGCCAATTGGAATTAAGGTAGGAATATTCTGATTGGCTGATGGAATCAGCCAATCAGATTCAAGTTCAATCCGATTGGCTGATCCAAACAGCCAATCAGATTGAGCTCGCATTCTATTGGCTGATCGGAACAGCCAATAGAATGCAAGCTCAATCTGATTGGCTGATTAGATCAGCCAATCGGATTGAATTTGAATCTGATTGGCTGATTCCATCAGCCAATCAGAATATTCCTACCTTAATTCCGATTGACTGATAGAATCCTATCACCCAATCGGAATTCGAGGGACGCCATCTTGGATGACGTCATTTAAAGGAACCGTCATTCGGCGAGTAGGCGTCGCTTGAAGAGGTTGGATCCGCGTCGGCTGGGAAGAAGATGGCTCCGCTCTGCTCCGAAGAAAGAAGATTAAAGATGCGGCTTGATAGAAGACTTCATCCCGATGATGGACTTCCAACTTCTGCCCGATGATGGAGTTCTTCAGCCGCCGCTTGGATCAAGACTTCGGACCCTCTTCTGGACCGATCGCTGAACACGGTGAGGTGAAGACAAGGTAGGGAGATCTTCAGGGGCTTAGTGTTAGGTTTATTTAAGGGGGGTTTGGGTTAGATTAGGGGTATGTGGGTGGTGGGTTGTAATGTTGGGGGGGTATTGTATGTTTTTATTTACAGGCAAAAGAGCTGAATTCTTTGGGGCATGCCCCGCAAAGGGCCCTTTTCAGGGCTGGTAAGGTAAAAGAGCTTTGAACTTTTTTAATTTAGAATAGGGTAGGGCATTTTTTTATTTTGGGGGTCTTTGTTATTTTATTAGGGGGCTTAGAGTAGGTGTAATTAGTTTAAAATTGTTGTAATGTTTTTCTAATGTTTGTAAATATTTTTTTATTTTTGTAACTTAGTTCTTTTTTATTTTTTGAACTTTAGTTAGTTTATTTAATTGTAGTTATTTGTAGGTATTGTATTTAATTAATTTATTGATAGTGTAGTGTTAGGTTTAATTGTAGATAATTGTAGGTATTTTATTTAATTAATTTATTGATAGTGTAGTGTTAGGTTTAATTGTAACTTAGGTTAGGATTTATTTTACAGGCAATTTTGTAATTATTTTAACTAGGTAGCTATTAAATAGTTATTAACTATTTAATAGCTATTGTACCTGGTTAAAATAAATACAAAGTTGCCTGTAAAATAAATATTAATCCTAAAATAGCTACAATATAATTATAATTTATATTGTAGCTATATTAGGGTTTATTTTACAGGTAATTATTTAGTTTTAAATAGGATTAATTTATTTAATAAGAGTTAATTTATTTCGTTAGATAAAAATTATATTTAACTTAGGGGGGTGTTAGTGTTAGACTTAGCTTTAGGGGTTAAAAAATTTATTAGAATAGCGGTGAGCTCCGGTCGGCAGATTAGGGGTTAATGTTTGAAGTTAGGTGTCGGCGATGTTAGGGAGGGCAGATTAGGGGTTAATACTATTTATTATAGGGTTATTGAGGCGGAAGTGAGGCGGATTAGGGGTTAATACATTTATTATAATAGCGGTGCGGTTTGGTCAGCAGATTAGGGGTTAATAAGTGTAGGTAAGGTAGCGGCGACGTTGGGGGGGCAGATTAGGGGTTAATAAATATTATGTAGGTGTCGGCGATGTTAGGGGCAGCAGATTAGGGGTACATAGGGATAATGTAGCTGGCGGCGGTGTACGGAGCGGCAGATTAGGGGTTAAAAAAATTTAATAGAGTGGCGGCGGTGTGGGGGGGGCCTCGGTTTAGGGGTACATAGGTAGTTTATGGGTGTTAGTGTACTTTAGAGCACAGTAGTTAAGAGCTTTATAAACCGGCGTTAGCCCAGAAAGCTCTTAACTCCTGTTTTTTTTCTGCGGCTGGAGTTTTGTCGTTAGATTTCTAACGCTCACTTCAGCCACGACTCTAAATACCGGCGTTAGAAAGATCCCATTGAAAAGATAGGATACGCAAATGGCGTAGGGGGATCTGCGGTATGGAAAAGTCGCGGCTGCAAAGTGAGCGTTAGACCCTTTCCTGACTGACTCCAAATACCAGAGGGCGGTAAAAACCAGCGTTAGGAGCCTCTAACGCTGGTTTTGACGGCTACAGCCCAACTCGAAATCTAGCCGTGTGTTTTTTGTTACAAAAACATTAACCAAAAATTATGAAAGAATTAATATTATTATGATGTGAATACACCATTAGTTTTTTTTTTCAGTAAATTTATACCAACAATGAATTTTTAGCTAAACTGATTGATTTGTAACAATAGCAAATAACACTAATTCAACATCCCAAAAGATTAGGATTCCTTGTTACCTTTTTCATATTGGGGATGGAAGTTATGTGATCCACTGGTGTATTTTATTTAGTTACGCTTAGTATGATGGAACTGATTATTTAGAGAGAAAATAATATGATAGTTGTTAGTATGATACACTGAGTACCAATATTGAATAAATATTAGACAAAGGTATGTGGTAGCACATTACTGCCAGAAATTAATTAAATCGTAATCCGAGTTGAATCCTTCTGGAAATCTGGTTTTCAGTTTAAAAATCCAGAACACTTCTCTCTTTCCTAGCAGCACCTCTCTATCACCACCTCTTTTTGGTGGTGAAATCTTCTCTATGCAGGACCACCTGAAAGAACTTGCACTTTTGTTGTGTACTTGAGCAAAGTGCTGGACCAGCGGAGTGCTGGCAGTACCATATTTAATACTAGAGAGATGCTCTCTGATTCTGGATCTCACTTCTCGTGTTGTGAGACCCACATACTGCCTGTCACAAACAACACAATTGATCACATACACGACAAAAGTGGATCGATAATCGAGACATGAACGTCTCTGAAATATCTGACCTGTGGTCGAAGATCTGAATTAAGACCCTATTACCACTTTCTCACATGCCACACAGGAAACATTATGGCATTTGTACATTCCCACTGAGGATAGCCAGGAAGAATTGCGTTGCACCAACGAGGGCAGTTTGGTGGGGGCAACGCAATTACCAATTGTTCTGCTCTTTTTATAAGCAAATTTGCAATCCTTAGTTGATATGTTTGCTAGTCCATCATCTGCTCAAGCCTGCATCAAGTCTGGCCAAAAAAGTGAGCGGTACACCTGTACCTTCAAGACTCGTAATACCAGCGGGCGTTAAAAAGCAGATTTGGGACCGGCCAACGCTGCTTTTTAAGCCTAACGCAAGACTCGTAATCTAGCCGATTATTAACACATTGTTTGATATTTTACTTTGTGAATTTAATGCATTTTTGAAAATATACCCTCATTTGAAATCTGATGACTGCAACACACTCCAACAAAGTTGGGACAGTCGGCTGTTTACCACTGTGTAATATCACCTTTTCTTTTAATAACACTTATTAAGCATTTGGGCATTGAAGGCACCAGTTGGTTAAGATAAGCAAGCAGAATTTTCCCCTAATCATCCATTATGCATGTCTTCAACTGTACAGGGTCTTCATTGCCTTGTTTTGGGCTTCATACTGCCCCACACATTCTCAATCGGAGACAGGTCAGGTCTACAGGCAAGCCATGCTAGAACACTCTCTGTTTACGCAAACATGCGTTTATAATCTGGGCAGAATGTGGTTTGGCTTTGTCCTGCTGGAAAATGAGAAGACATCCCTGGAAAAGATGATGTCTGGATGGCAGCATATGTTGCTCCAAAATGTATACACATCTTTCTGCATTAATGGTGCCCTCACAGATGTGCAAGTTACCTGTGCCATGAGCACTGACAAACCCCCATGCTTACATGATTGCCTCACCTGTTTTACAGCACCTTCCCATTTTATTTTTTATTTTTCTAATTAATATGTACAAGCATTTATTTGTGTTAATTAACCACTTTAGGGGAAGGCAAACATTCATTTTTTTATCACCTTCTTATTTTAACTTGTCACATCGCTATTAGTCCTAAATTGCCCCTGTAACAACTTTTTTGGAACGTTTTGCAGTCATCAGATTTGAAATGAGTGAAACACTTATCTTATTACCTATATATATATATATATGTATATATATGTATATATTATTTTATTATTTTGTTGGCTAGAACAATGTAGATGGTTATGCATATTAAAAATAATAAACCTGCGATGACAATTTTTTTTACTCTTCTGCTAATTGTCAAAGCTTGCCTTGGCTAGAGGATCATTAGCATAAGAACTATTTTAGTATATGTGGGTTGTAATAAAGAAGAGAGAGAGTTTCCCATATTGCTGAGCATTGAAATGAGGAACTCGGTATTATATTTGCAGATTCTTTAGATGTGAGCTGAATGCAGACATCTCTAAATGACGGTAATTATCTGTGATACCAGCATCTGATCCGTGACCAGCCTGAAGAAAAGACAAGTATTTTAGGCTTAAAGGAGATGTTTTTATCTTTGGCACCCAGAGAGCAAATGAAGCAGGTGTCTTGTATTCAATTTATCCCAGGGCACACGCTCATCATTTAGCAGCCGATTTTTGGCAGTGGTTTGAAGATTATATTCACCAGGTGAGTGAATGACGGGGGAATACTAAGCGATCTTTCTGTATAATGTGCTTAAAGGGACAGTGATTTCTTAAAAATTATTTCATGCATTCATGCCTAGGAAATAGCACTATTTAAACATAATAAAAGTATTTATTTGCTTAAAAATAAAATGTCAAAGCTGATTTTAAAACAGTGCATATCAATATAGAAATAGGCCTTAAGGACTGATTGCCCACAGGCTGATAAATAGAACTCCCACTGCTTTATTGGAAGCTATTTCCCATACATTTTTTTCCCCTCAGTACAGGAACATTTGATTTATAAAAAAAAGTAACACATTTTAAAATTCCTTTGTTTTGATGCAACAATTTAAAAAGTGACTTTTATGTTCTTTCAAAGGGAACCTGTCAGATGATATTGGCCTAGATTTAAAGTGGAGCGCAAAAATATTAGCGATATTGAACGCCGACTGCTCGTATTACAACTTGAAAGTGAAAAGTTTGCCTGCGGGCAAAAGATTCAAGGGAGCACTAACATCTGCTCTAAATTCCTTTCCCCATAGACTTCTATGGGGCATGCTACAAAAACCTTTTCTTGCTTTAACTCGCACACTAACCTGAAAGTGCGCTAGACCAACTACATGAAAGCCAAAGGTGCATTAACAAAATACTTTATATACCTTTGATCCTCACTAAGAAAAAATATTATTTTTATTTTATTAAATATATATCTATATAGCTGAAGGGAGAGATAGGGGCGCCCTTGGAAAACCAGAATATGTTACTACAACTATAAAAACAATAACGGCTAGATTACGAGTTGTGCGTTAAGGTAAAAAAGCAGAGTTAAGAGGTCCTAATGCTGCTTTTTTACGCCCGCTGGTATTACGAGTCTTGCAGGTTTAGGGGCACCACACACTTCTTTAGCCTTACCGCAAAATGACACGTAAACTTTGTAAAGTCTTTTTTCTATCCCTAACATCGCCGCCACCTACCTATATTTATTAACCCCTAATCTGCCGCCCCCAACGTCGCCGCCACTATACTAAATGTATTAACCCCTAAACCTAAGTCTAACCCTAACACCCCCTAACTTAAATATAATTACAATAAATCTAAATAAAAATTAATGTTATTACCTAAATTATTCCTATTTAAAACTAAATACTTACCTATAAAATAAACCCTAAGCTAGCTACAATATAACTAATAGTTACATTGTAGCTAGTTTAGGGTTTATTTTTATTTTACAGGCAAGTTTGTATTTATTAGGTAACTAGGTAGAATAGTTATTAAATAGTTATTAACTATTTAATAACTACCTAGCTAAAATAAATAAAAAAGTACCTGTAAAATAAAACCTAACCAAAGTTACAATAACACCTAACCTAACCCTACAATTAAATAAATTAGCTAAAACAATTAAATAAATTAAATTAAATTAGCTAAAGTACAAAAACAAACAAACCCTAAATTACAGAAAATAATAAACAAATTACAAGATATTTAAACTAATTACACCTAATCTAATAGCCCTATCAAAATAAAAAAAGCCCCCCAAAATAAAAAAAAACCCTAGCCTAAACTAAACTATCCTAAAAGGGCCTTTTGCGGCGCATTGCCCCAAAGTAATCAGCTCTTTTACCTGTAAAAAAAAATACAAACAACTCCCCCAACAGTAAAACCCACCACCCACACAACCAACCCCCAAATAAAATACTATCTAAAAAAAACTAAGCTCCCCATTGCCCTGAAAAGGGTATTTGGATGGGCATTGCCCTTAAAAGGGCAGTTAGCTCTTTTGCGGCCCAAACCCTAATCTAAAAAATAAAACCCACCCAATACACTCTTAAAAAAACCTAACACTAACCCCCTGAAGATCGACTTACTGTTCTGAAGATCCGACATCCATCCTCAAGGAAGCAGCAGAAGTCTTCATCCAACCGGGCCAAAGTACTCAACAAAGCCGGGAGAAGTCTTCATCCAAGCCGGGCGAAGTGGTCCTCCAGACGGGCAGATGTCTTCATCCAGACGGCATCTTCTATCTTCATCCATCCGACGCAGAGCGGCTCCATCTTCAAGACATCCAACGCGGAGCATCCTCTTCAAACGAAGTCTTCTTACTGAATGATGGTTCCTTTAAGTGACGTCATACAATATGGCGTCCCTTAGATTCCGATTGGCTGATAGAATTCTATTAGCCAATCGGAATTAATATAGAAAAAACCCTTTTGGCTGATGCAATCTGATTGGCTGATTGGAACATCCAATAGAATGCGAGCTCAATCCTATTGGCTGATTGCATCAGCCAATAGGATTTTTTCTACCTTAATTCCGATTGGCTGATAGAATTCTATCAGTCAATCGGAATCTAAGAGATGCCATCTTGGATGACGTCACTTAAAGGAACCGTCATTCAGTAAGAAGACTTTGTTTGGAGAGGATGCTCTGCGTCGGATGTCTTGAAGATGGAGCCGCTCCACGTCGGATGGATGAAGATAGAAGATGCCATCTGGATGAAGACTTCTGCCCGTCTGGAGGACCACTTCGCCCAGCTTGGATGAAGACTTCTCCCGGCTTCGTTGAGGACTTCGGCCCGGTTGGATGAAGACTTCTGCCGTTTCCTTGAGGATGGATGTCGGATCTTCAGAACAGTAAGTCGATCTTCAGGGGGTTAGTGTTAGGTTTTTTTAAGGGTGTATTGGGTGGGTTTTATTTTTTAGTTTAGGGTTTGGGCCGCAAAAGAGCTATCTGCCCTTTTAAGGGCAATGCCCATCCAAATTCCCTTTTCAGGGCAAAGGGGAGCTAAGGTTTTTTTAGATAGTATTTTATTTGGGGGGTTGGTTGTGTGGGTGGTGGGTTTTACTGTTGGGGGGGTTGTTTGTACTTTTTTTTTACAGGTAAAAGAGCTGATTATTTTGGGGCAATGCCCAGCAAAAGGCCCTTTTAAGGGCTATTGATAGTTTAGTTTAGGCTAGGGTTTTTTTATTTGGGGGGGGGGGGCTTTTTTATTTTGATAGGGCTATTTGATTAGGTGTAATTAGTTTAAATATCTTGTAATTTGTTTATTATTTTCTGTAATTTAGAGTTTTTTTTGTACTTTAGCTAATTTAATTTAATTTATTTAATTGTTGTTAATTTAGTTAGTTTATTTAATTGTAGGGTTAGGTTAGGTGTTATTGTAACTTAGGTTAGGTTTTATTTTACAGGTACTTTTGTATTTATTTTTATAATAACTATTTACTAACTATTCTACCTAGTTAAAATAAATACAACTTGCCTGTAAAATAAAAATAAACCCTAAGCTAGCTACAATGTAACTATTAGTTATATTGTAGCTTTTTTAGGGTTTATTTTACAGGTAAGTATTTAGTTTTAAATAGGAATAATGTAGTTAATAATATTAATATTTATTTAGATTTATTGTAATTATATTTAAGTTAGGGGTTGTTAGGGTTAGGGTTAGACTTAGATTTAGGGGTTAATACATTTAGTATAGTGGCGGCGACGATGAGGGCAGCAGATCAGGGGTTAATAAATGTAGGTAGGTTGTGGCGATGTTAGGGACGGCAGATTATGGGTTAATAATATTTAACTAATGTTTGCTAGGTGGGAGTGTGGCGGTTTAGGGGTTAATATGTTTATTATAGTGGCGGCGATGTTGGGGCAGCAGATTTGGGGTTAATAAGTGTAGGTAGGTTGCGGCGACATAGGGGGCGGCAGATTAGGGGTTAATAAATATAATGTAGGTGTCAGCGATGTTGGGGGCAGCAGATTAGGGGTTCATAAGTATAATGTAGGTGGTGGCAGTGTCTGGAGCGGCAGATTAGGGGTTAATAAATATAATGCAGGTGTTGGCGATGTCTGGGGCGGCAGATTAGGGGTTAATAAGTGTAAGATAAGGGGTGTTTAGACTCGGGGTTCATGTTAGGGTGTTAGGTGTAGACATAAATTTTCTTTCCCCATAGGAATCAATGGGGCTGCGTTACTGAGTTTTACGCTGCTTTTTTGCAGGTGTTAGACTTTTTCTCAGCCGGCTCTCCCCGTTGATTCCTATGGGGAAATCGTGCACGAGCACGTACGACCAGCTCACTGCTGACTTAAGCAGCGCTGGTATTGGAGTGCGTTAAGGAGCAAAATTTTGCTAGACTCTCACTTCTTACCTTTTAACGCCGGGTTTGTAAAAACCTGTCATACCAGCGCTGTAGGTAAGTGTGCAGTGAGAGAAAACTGCTCGTTAGCACCGCATAGCCTCTAACGCAAAACTCGTAATCTGGCCGTAAGTGTAATACACTCAAACAATGTGAAGGTGTATCCTAGAAGAATTATAACTAAGTGGATGATATCCTATAATAAGGTATCATTAGAGAACTAACAATCACAATTAAGTAGATGATATATATAACCCAATTATTTAAATGTGATTAGATAGTTAACAGAAATGGTCAATACAAAATAAGTAAATAGTCGTGTTTACAAAAGATGTAATAATTAAGTATTGATTTGGTATAAAGTCCCAGGTGTGATGGAATACGGTGATATCACAAAGGTGTAATGGATGGTTCGGGTCAAGGCTGCTATCTGTGTGAGGATCAAGGCCCAGATCCAGGATCAAATATCTGTAGACAACATAAGAGGACAGAAGCGCCTTATGGCCCAATATTGTTTGAAGATAGATATACTGTATAAACAAATATCAGTGTAATGGCACACTCACATTTGGTGAGACACCCCTAGTGGATCAAGTACTGTCATCCAGCAGACTGACTTCAAAAGACTGATCAGCAATCTGTAGATGGTATAATCAGATACAGCGCCAATATGGCCTAGTATTGTATGAACAAATGAGAACAGTGTATGGTAATAAATGTACTCACATTTGGTAAAAAACCTCACTTGGGCCTAGATTTAGAGTTTTGTCGGTAACGACCCGCGTAGCTAACGCTGGCTTTTTTCTGGCCGCACCTTTTAAATACCTCTGGTATTGAGAGTTCACAGAATGGCTGCGTTAGGCTCCAAAAAGGGAGTGTACAGGCATATTTAACGCCACTGCAACTCTCGATACCAGAGTTGCTTACGGACGCGGCCAGCTTAAAAAACGTGCTCGTGCACGATTCCCCCATAGAAAACAATGGGGCTGTTTGAGCTGAAAAAAAACCTAACACCTGCAAAAAAGCCGCGTTCAGCTCCTAAACCAGCCCCATTGTTTGCTATGGGGAAACACTTCCTACGTCTGCACCTAACACTCTAACATGTACCCCGAGTCTAAACACCCCTAACCTTACACTTATTAACCCCTAATCTGCGGCCCCGCTATCGCTGACCCCCCGCTATCGCTGACCCCTGTTCCGATCAGCCAAAAGAATGTGAGCTCAATCTGATTGGCTGATCGGATCAGCCAATCGGATTGAACTTGATTCTGATTGGCTGATTCCATCAGCCAATCAGAATTTTCCTACCTTAATTCCGATTGGCTGATAGAATCCTATCAGCCAATCGGAATTCGAGGGACGCCATCTTGGATGACGTCCCTTAAAGGAACCGTCATTCTTCAGTTGGACGTCGTCGGAAGAAGATGGGTCCGTGCTGGAGGTCTTCACGATGGAGCCGGTCCTCATCGGATGAAGATAGAAGATGCCGCTTGGAAGAAGATGGTTGCCGGTCCGGATCTACTCTTCTTCCGGATAGGATGAAGACTTTGGACCCTCTTCTGGACTTCTTCAGCCGTCAGATGATGGATGTCTAGCCCCCGCTTGGGTTGGATGAAGATATCGGAGCCAGGACGGATCGGTGTGATACCCGGTGAGGTGAAGACAAGGTAGGAAGATCTTCAGGGGCTTAGTGTTAGGTTTATTTAAGGGGGGTTTGGGTTAGATTAGGGGTATGTGGGTGGTGGGTTGTAATGTTGGGGGGTGTATTGTATGTGTTTTTTTACAGGCAAAAGAGCTGAATTTCTTGGGGCATGCCCCGCAAAGGGCCCTGTTCAGGGCTGGTAAGGTAAAAGAGCTTTGAACTTTTGTAATTTAGAATAGGGTAGGGCATTTTTTTTATTTTGGGGGGCTTTGTTATTTTATTAGGGGGCTTAGAGTAGGTGTAATTAGTTTAAAATTGTTGTAATATTTTTCTAATGTTTGTAAATATTTTTTTATTTTTTTTTGTAACTTAGTTCTTTTTTATTTTTTGTACTTTAGTTAGTTTATTTAATTGTATTTATTTGTAGATATTGTATTTAATTAATTTATTGATAGTGTAGTGTTATGTTTAATTGTAGGTAATTGTAGGTATTTTATTTAATTTATTTATTGATAGTGTAGTGTTAGGTTTAATTGTAACTTTGGTTAGGATTTATTTTACAGGTAAATTTGTAATTATTTTAACTATTTTAGCTATTAAATAGTTCTTAACTATTTAATAGCTATTGTACCTGGTTAAAATAAATACAAAGTTACCTGTAAAATAAATATAAATCCTAAAATAGCTATAATATAATTAAAATTTATATTGTAGCTATATTAGGGTTTATTTTACAGGTAAGCATTTAGCTTTAAATAGGAATAATTTATTTAATAAGAGTTAATTTATTTCGTTAGATTTAAATTATATTTAACTTAGGGGGATGTTAGGGTTAGGGTTAGATTTAGCTTTAGGGGTTAATCCATTTATTACAGTAGCGGCGAGATTCGGTCGGCAGATTAGGAGTTAATAATTGAAGTTAGGTGTCGGCGATGTTAGGGAGGGCAGATTAGGGGTTAATACTATTTATTATAGGGTTATTGAGGCGGGAGTGAGGCGGATTAGGGGTTAATAACTTTATTATAGTAGCGGTGCGGTCCGCTTGGCAGATTAGGGGTTAATAAGTGTAGGCAGGTGGAGGCGACGTTGAGGGGGGCAGATTAGGGGTTAATAAATATAATATAGGGGTCGGCGGTGTTAGGGGCAGCAGATTAGGAGTACATAAGTATAACGTAGGTGGCGGTCGGCAGATTAGGGGTTAATTATTGTAGGTAGCTGGCGGCGACGTTGTGGGGGGCAGGTTAGGGGTTAATAAATATAATATAGGGGTCGGCTGTGTTAGGGGCAGCAGATTAGGGGTACACAAGTATAACCTAGGTGGTGGTCGGCAGATTAGGGGTTAAAAATATTTAATCGAGTGGCGGCGATGTGGGGGGATCTCGGTTTAGGGGTACATAGGTAGTTTATGGCTGTTAGTGTACTTTAGAGCACAGTAGTTAAGAGCTTTATGAACCGGCGTTAGCCCAGAAAGCTCTTAACTACTGACTTTTTTCTGCGGCTGGAGTTTTGTCGTTAGATTTCTAACGCTCACTTCAGACACGACTCTAAATACCGGAGTTAGAAAGATCCCATTGAAAAGATAGGATACGCAATTGACGTAAGGGGATCTGCGGTATGGAAAAGTCGCGGCTGAAAAGTGAGCGTTAGACCCTTTCCTGACTGACTCCAAATACCGGCGGTAGCCTAAAACCAGCGTTAGGAGCCTCTAACGCTGGTTTTCACGGCTACCGCCAAACTCTAAATCTAGGCCTTGGTGCACTAGAGGCAAACTGGGATCAACAGTCACCCAGTAGACGGACAACTGGTAAGGCAGGAACTTCCAGCAGTCCAAAGGGAAACCAAAGGGTGGTAAAAAAAAGTCTGGCAACAAGTGGTAAGTAAAATCAGAACTTACTGTATTAAAAATAAATTCAAAATACTACCAACGCGTTTCTCATCCAACCAGTGGATGTTTCATCAGGCTTAATGATATATATATCTATATAGGTTTGTGTGTGTGTATGTATACCTGTATGTGTGTATATGTATGTGTGTATATATATATATATATATATATATATATATACTGTGTATATATATATATATATATATATATATATATATATATATATATATATATATATATATATATACTGTATATATATGTGTGTGTGTGTGTATATATATATATATATATATATATATGTGTATATATATATATGTGTGTGTATATACATATATATATATATATATTTTATATCTATATATACAGTATCTACAAACACAGCTCAATCACAAAAGAACATTTGTGTGCTTCATATCCCTTTAAAACACTTTTTAGACACTTATTTCAATAATAACCTTATATTTTATATTTGAAAGGTAATATGTATATGTGTTTTTATATATTGTGTAATGCTGTGCTGGGTGAATTGCAACTTTTATTATGAATCATATTAAAATGTATTGATGATCAAAATAATCAGTTCAATTATGAATAACTTTCAAGACACATATTAATTATGGGGACTTTAGAACATCACATAAGGATAATTTGTATTATGTTTATTGTTGAAAAGAAAAATTATTTCATTTTGTAATACTGTCTCCTATTGAATATCTCAAGATCAATTCATCCAATGACATGCACAGTTTTTCTGCTGTAATCTAATTTGGTTACTTGCTTAATATTATTCCCAGATAAATCAATACCTTGCATATTAGCCAGAAAACTCTTTACTCTGTGGAAATGTAGCCTAAATTACTTTTATATTGGTTAAAATAAATACAAAGTTACCTGTAAAATAAATATAAATCCTAAAATAGCTATAATATAATTATAATTTATATTGTAGCTATATTAGGATTTATTTTACAGGTAAGTATTTAGCTTTAAATAGGAATAATTTATTTAATAAGAGTTAATTAATTTCGTTAGATTTAAATTATATTTAACTTAGGGGGGGTGTTAGTATTAGGGTTAGACTTAGCTTTAGGGGTTAATACATTTATTAGAGTAGCGGTGAGCTCCAGTCAGCAGATTAGGGGTTAATGTTTGAAGTTAGGTGTCGGCGATGTTAGGGAGGGCAGATTAGGGGTTAATACTATTTATTATAGGGTTATTGAGGCGGGAGTGAGGCGGATTAGGGGTTAATAACTTTATTATAATAGCGGTGCG